>NW_015658395.1:633126-649100 GCF_001515625.1 Sinocyclocheilus rhinocerous
ATTGAATTTATGAATACTGCACTGTCTTGTACTGTTTTAGGGAGCTACAGGACAAAATGGAAGACCTGGAGCCCCTGGTCTTCAGGGAGACGCTGTAAGTAGAATTTCATATTTCATTATCCGTTCC
The DNA here is from genome assembly GCF_001515625.1 of Sinocyclocheilus rhinocerous. NCBI lineage: Eukaryota > Metazoa > Chordata > Actinopteri > Cypriniformes > Cyprinidae > Sinocyclocheilus > Sinocyclocheilus rhinocerous. The sequence goes on from NW_015658395.1 coordinate 633,254, forward strand.
ATATCATATACACAGTAATTGTCAGTATTAGATGTGCAAGGAACCCTTTCCCATCTTCTTCACATCTGTCCATTGTGTTCCCCTTGTTAAATGAGGGTGATTAAAGATAAAAAGTAAAAGTTTAGAGTATTTTCTGCCTGCAGTCCCAGTGTGACATTCTTGCCCTGACTATTTTGGAGCCTAAACCACCTTGAAATTGCTTCTGCTATTAACTATTCATCATAATCAAACATGACTCTCCTGGTGACTTGGGGTAATGGAGCATGCTGGTTATGATACAAAACATCACAACGTAGCTGCACAAGCCATAATACAGGCACCCTCGCCAACAGGATGAGTTATTGCAGCCTTGTTCTGATATCAGCACAGAGGACAGACATGAAGGAGGTCTATATTCATTCTTCATGCAATTCTTCATATTTTTTAGGGTTTGCCTGGTATGCCTGGAGCCAAGGGTGAAATTGGAATTAAGGTGAGATCATGTAGTTATTTTATGAATGCCTACATGGTTTTTGTGGAACCATAGTTTCTGGATGTCTGTTGATACTTTACTATCCATAAGTGCTTCATTCTGCCCTTTCAACAATTTATTTGTTCCTTTGAGTTTAGGGTGAGACAGGAACCCGAGGCTTGATGGGAATGCAAGGTCCTCCAGGACCTCAAGTATGTCACATCATTCAAGGTCAGTTTTACACATAATCCAAAAACTTTTCTGGCTTCTCATTATGTTTCCTGTTCTTTCAGGGAGAGCCTGGTCCTCCAGGTGAAGCTGGCATGGAGGGAGTCCCAGGTCCAAAGGTCAGTGGCCATTATCATTGACAATCATTTGATTAACATTGAAGGAAAATCTCTTTTCTTAAATTTTCACTTCATGTCCAATAGGGCGACAGGGGCGAAAGAGGACCAGTTGGGCCTCCTGGTATTGTTGGCTTGCCTGTAAGTTTCTTTATTATTTGTCATACATTTATTTTCAGATATTTATTTTTCTGCTATAATCAGCGTTCCCAGGGTCAAAGAAACCCTGGATATACTGGGTAATTATAAATATATTTCAACAAAAACTACAAACAAACACTAATAGAAAAAAAACTGTAGAAAATATACATTTCAAAAACATCTATATCAAAGAAATTGCCTTTTGTGAGTCTATAGAATGTGTCTATAATAATACAAATTTGGTAACACTGGAAGTCATCATTATATATAATGACTTTATATGCAAATTATATTTTATATAATGCATTAATAAAGTATTTTAATGCATTAATTATGCCTTGTAATGCACCTTATAATGCACTTGTATGATCCCATGAATAAGTGCAACCACAGTAATACATTATTATACTTATCTATTTATGATTACACCTTTAGAAAGTATAATGCAATAAAACATTAACATAAAATATTTCAGATGTAACAAGGAATTACATTTTTTACTTTGGTTACAATTATTTATGAAAAGATATAATGCTCTACAACTTTTACAACAAGATTCTGAATATATTTATAATGCATTATACAAAAAAATATTCAAATAAATTACCATTTAAAAAAAAATACTTATCCTATCAACACACACAAAAAAGTACTGAAAAACGGATGAGAATTCATTTCTTAGGAAAATATAGGATCCATATATATATATATATATGTGTATATATCATCTGTCTATTTCAATCCTTCACTTCACTCTTCTTTGTTGTACCTGCAGGGCAGTAAAGGAGAGAGGGGACCCATGGGCGTCCCAGGTGCTCAGGGTCTAACTGGAACTAAGGGTGACAAGGTTTGTGACCATATAGACACAGTAATTAATGGTAAATGAACTGTCTTCCTGTTTAAACTGATAAGAGTGATGAGGTTTGACCACATGGGGGCAGTCTTGACTCGTGATTCGATTCTTTTAACTAGAGGACATCTATGCACTTAGATAATCCATGCCCATGTTTCCAAATAATACCCCTCAATTCAGTATGAAATATCCTCTTATGGACACTTTAATGTTTGTTGTCCTTTAATCTACAATATCCTTGCCGTTTAATACATTGAATATTGGCGGTAAAATCCAGTTGATTTAATGTGCTCGGAGATTTTACGGTAAAATAAGATATTACCAGCAATAAATTCCCTGTGCCTCACCCATTAGGGCTGACACTGAGAGATATCTGATGTACAATTGCATCTCCTTACAGGGATTCCAAGGCAAAGTGGGATCAAAGGGAGACGTTGTGAGTACACCCTCAGATAAATACATAGACTACACGTATTTATGGAGTGAAATAGAAACCATACATCACAGTCCACATCATAAAAGATAACGACTGAAGGTGACATTGATGGATCTCACCTGCTTCTTTCTCAGGGTGATCCTGGTGTAGAGGGATTGGCTGGGGAGAAAGGAGAGAAGGTAAATAAGGCTGTAGTCAGATACATTTATTTAATAGATTGGTTCCAGAGGACTTCTGTTCATCTTAAAATTGCGTCTCTCCATCTAACAGGGACAATCTGGGGAGCCCGGACCTAAGGGACAGGTAAGGACAGCGTGAAGAACACAGATAATGCTAGGTGAAACACATAATTTAGTTAGATCCAGCTTTTGTAGTTTGTTTTACAATGGTGAAGGACATGACACAAGTGAACTATGTCAGCGTTTTATTTTAAAATACTTTATGCCGTCCCAGTTTTATGAGCACATTTAAACATGCCCTCTGACGTGTTAACTTTTGCCCAAACCAATGGTGTGAGATAGAGATTAGGGTAGGACTACTTTTTTGTCCTATACAAATGGAAGACGATGAACAAGGCATGTTATTGTCAACTAAAATCTAATTTTAATTATTAAAAATCATGTTTGTTAACTGAAATAAAGCTGAAATAAATAAAATATAAATAGTACATAAAAACTTGAACTTACAAAAAAAAAAAAAAAAAAAACCTTAAATGAAAATATGAAACTAACTTAACTAAAAATTAACTGAAATAAAATAAGTCGACACCCTGAAATAAAATAAGTTGGCTAACTAACATGCATCCTATGAAACAACCAATAGTGAACATCCCAGTTTCTTTATTTCCTTAATTACTGCCTCCTCTATCAACAGCAAGGTGTGACCGGTGATCAAGGGAACAACGGCCCTACCGGAGATCCCGGTAAACCAGGAGACCAGGGTCCTGCAGGCTTACCTGGTCCACGTGGCCTGCATGGAGAAAGAGGAGTTCCAGGGATGCCAGGAATACAAGGAACACCTGTGAGTGTTGAACAGCATCAACAATTCCCAATAATCATTTACATCACAGCATTCCCAACCTACATTCCCCAACAAAGAATTATGTTTACCAGAGAGCAGCATTTTTGCCTCCAATACAACAAAGCCAAAGTTGCACCAGCCAGACAAGTTGCATTAGCATGCAGCGCTCAGCACAATAGAAAAACACTTGCAGAAAATAGTAAGAACTCTTAGTGGTGAGGAAGATTGACTTTCTCTTTCACACTTTTAAAGGCATAGTTCACCCGAAAATGAAATCATTTACTCTCCATCATGTTGTCCCAAATCCAAATGGAGATGTTTAGCTTCTCGACCTGTTCTTTTCCCTACAATGAACAGCTGTGGTCACTATTCACTTTTATTATATGTGACCCTGGACCACAAAACCAGTCATAAGTCGCACAGGTATATTTGTAGCAATAGCCAACATAATTATCGATTTTTCTTTTATGCCAAAAATCATTAGTACATTAAGTAAAGATCATGTTCCATGAAGATATTTTGTAAATTTCCTACCGTAAATATATCAAAACTTAATTTTTGATTAGTAATATGCATTGCTAAGGACTTCATTTGGCAACTTTATAGACAATTTTCTCAATATTTTGAATTTTCTCAGATTCCAGATTTTCAAATAGTTGTATCTTGGCCAAATATTTTCCTATCCTAACAAACCATACATCAATGGGAAGCTTATTTATTCAGGTTACAGATGATGAATAAATCTAAAAAAAAAAAAAAATTTACCCTTATGACTGGTTTTGTGATCCAGGGTCACACATGGAAAAGAGGAGCTTGGGCATTTTTCTAAATAACTTATTTTGTGTCCTACACAAGAAAGAAAGTCAAACAGGTTTGGAATGAGAATAAATGATGACAAAATGTTAATTGGCAAAGAGTGTTTTCCTCATTCTTATGATTTTGTTTTCAGGGTCGTGATGCTATAGATCAACACATCATTGACGTTGTCCTGAAGATGCTTCAAGGTGAGTAACAATCATTATTCATTCTGTAAACAATCAGTGTGTCAGGAAGAGGGCAGCTGTAATCTATTGAGCTAAATCTACACAGTGCTTTTCATCCGCTGAAATGTATTAACGTGCATCATCACTCCTCTTGGACGGCTTTCCTGCCAAACACTGCGGACTGTGTAGTCTGCAGCTATTTATCTGCTGTTCAAAATTGACTTGCACACAGTTCTGTTTTCTCTGGGATTGTCGGTCTCTGCTCTCTGGCCTTCTATTTTGCAAGAGATGACCTGAACCGGCCCATGATAACCTCTGTTGGCTCCCACCATTTCACAATGTAATCCCTCAGCCTTTCAGCCTGAGATTGCAAACATACCTTCACTTATACATACCCACACACTCACCTGAACCGAGGGGAAGCATTCCTCTCTCGTTCCCCATCGGAAAATAGATTAGATGTGGAGATTTGGTCACTGTGACACCTTGAGAACTGGTCAACAGATGAATGTCCACCTCTGGATTGTTATCTTAATGATATTTACCCAATGTTGCAGGACACCCGGTGAGATGTGACTGTGTGCTAAGCTAAGGTTCAACACTATTTGCAGGCATTCTTTTCGGGGTTGGCCACCTCCATCACACATTTTTGTATTCCACTGTGCTGCTCTTTCACTGCTGTTCTATGTAAACATGAGCTAGATGGATGTGTTTGACCTCTGCGATCACGTTTAACCTCTTTTGCAGTATTGTGCATAAGGGGCTGTTCGCACAGAATACTTTCCCATTGTTTTTCTATGTAAATAGGCTAGACAGACATGTTTGACTGTTGAGCTCATGGGCCTCATTTATAAAATGTTGCGCAGAAACCATCCTAAATTTGACCTTATGATCATCTCTCAAATATGCGTAAGTGTGATTCATAGAATGAACGTATGCACAGAAAACGCACATCATGAAATCTGATGTGAAATCTATGAATCGCAAATGATCTTGAACTTGAGCGCAACTGAATGGTTTCAGCTTTCTGCCTTGACTCCCAATTAATGTCATTAACATGTAAAAGATCGCCAAGTCATCATCCAAATCCTTTAATTTAGAACAGCGAGCTACAAGAACAGCTTACATTTCCAAAAATCTGCAGTACTCTGACAAGAAAAAATGTGTACGTCTGCTAAGACATTGACGTGATGCTATAAGCACTTTTCCACGTCAAAGGCAGTTTTTACAAATATGAGCGTTGGCTTGGATTTAAGTGCGCACACTGTAAAATCAAATCTGTGCGTACGCACACTTTATAAATGAGGCCCCATGCCTTTTGCAACATCTTCAACTTTTAGTTCAACTTTTAAAAAACATGTTTCAAGGACCTGCATTTTTCCCCCATTTCACTGGCCATGTCTTACATTTTTCAAAGCAAATGCGTGTCATGTGTGAATGGCCCTCAATGCAGCATTCTAAGCTCAAGTTAAAAGAACTCACATTTTTACATTTCATTGTTTTTCTATTTAAACATGCAGTAGATGGATATGTTTGACTGCTGTGCTTGAGCCTCACTCTTATATAGCTTCTCGCGCATGAGGAGCTTCACACCGAATGCATTTTTCCATTCCATTGTACTACTTTTCTGTTGTTTTTCTATGTAAATGTAACCCCTCTCTCCCGGGTCCTCACCGCCACACCTCGTTCTTGTTCCGAGTGGGTCTCCGGCATGGGAGGCGGATGCACTAACAAGGAGGCTAAAGACTGCAGCCACTAGCTTGTCTCTTGAGATCAGGGGAGTGAGGTTTTTACCTGCACAGCACCTACTCACTGGCCTCCGTTACACTCACCCCCCTAAGCCTCACTCCCATCTGGGTCACGGCACCAATGTAACCCCTCTCTCCCGGGTCTTCACAGCCACACCTCGTTCTTGTTCCAAGTGGGTCTCGAGCCCAGGTCTCCGGCATGGGAGGCGGACGCACAAACAAGGAGGCTAAAGACTCTCATGTCTCGAGCATGACATCGCATTATAAAAACATGCCACTCAAGTTAAAATGTTTAAATTTCAAGAAAAGCATCTCAAGTCCTTGTGTTTTTTCCCCAGTTTCTAGTCTCTAGACCTTGCATTTTTTTTAATTCCACTGCCCTGCATCTCAAGTTTTTACATTTCACTGAGCTTCTTTTCCATAGTTTTTCTATTTAAGTTTGTGATAAATGGACATGTTTGACTGCTGCTCTCATGTCTTTTTCAGTATTGCGCAAGACATGGCATTCTAAAAATGCAACGTGCAAGTTAAAAGAGCGTACATTAAAAAAAAAAAAAAGTGTCCGTGCCTTTGCAGCATCTTGCGGACATGATGTTCTAAAAACACAGCATTCATTTTAAAAGAAGTTAATCCTTAAAAGCTTCTTTTTTTTTTTATTCCACCACCCTGTGTTTTTAGACACAAAACATGTTCTGCGTGAATGACCAACTTATCTGAACTTAATCATTTATTCTTCTGACAGAGAAGTTAGCAGCGGTAGCGGTGAGCTCTAAGAGAGCCGTGCTGGGTGGAGCAGGTGTGATGGGCCCTCCAGGTCCTCCAGGACCACCTGGACCTCCAGGACCTCAGGGTCCTCATGGACTGCTAGGCGGCCGTGGCATTCCTGGCATAATCGGGGGCCCAGGCCAGATAGGAAACACTGGTCTTAAAGGTTAAAAAACCTTCTAAATATAGATGCTGCTCTTGAGAAAATATTGTCAGTCAGCCTCATTACTTTAAACATCATCCCCATGTTTCTATTTTGTAGGGAAGAGGGGTGCAAAGGGAGAGAGAGGAGATCCTGGACGACCACATCCTGGCCAACCGGGACCACCTGGACTGCCAGGTAAGTTCAAAGACCACCTGTATAGTCCGAGATGTCCAATTGCAAATTGGTTTACTCAGCAGCCCATCCTGTTTTCTCACAGGTCCTCCAGGTCTTGACGGTGTGGCTCGTGACGGTAGGCCAGGCGAGCGAGGACCTCAGGGTGCAGCGGGTGAGCCAGGCCGTCCTGGAAAGGCTGGTCCTCTCGGTCTTCCTGGATTTTGTGAAGCAGCTGCATGTTTGGCAGCATCCGCCTACACTTCTCCCAGATTACAAGAGGCGGGAACAGTAAAGGGCCCATCCACTTAAAGCAAGCCCTCTACTGGGGTATAAGAACATCTGGGAGAGAAAGAAATAGTCAGAAAGAAACAAAGAAAGGGGGAGAAGCATGGAAAGAGGGGCCTTCTCTTCAATGGACACATTGTGAGGGGGGAGGGAGCAGCTGCTGCTTGATATTGTGAACTTTTTGTATGTATTAGGATTGTTTATATATAATTTGACATCTACGGAAAGGAAGTGTTAAGTTGGCAATGTCAGCCGCTGCTGCTCTGTCCAACCTCACAGTACAGAGAGATGTGAGAACATTGCCAGTGACATCACTGATGACATCATCATCCTGCGCCCTGGACTAGAAGAACTGTGAGAATGACATTTAAAACAAAGGTGCTGTTTTTGTTTTTAAAATATTATTTGTTTTATGCATCTGATCCAAACTCCTAAAAGATAAAGGATGATGGTGAGATTTTTACATGGCAGGAAATTCTCCTATAACTGAACCAATAAAAATATTCAAAGCTACTTTATTAATAGATTCATTTACCTTGTGCTTCAGTGAACATCTTCCCTGGCTCGAGCGGATACCTCATGTGTACATTATGTCCTTGTTTGTATTGTGCCCATCTCCGCCATGAAGCAATGCCTTTGATCTGCTCTTCTAGGTGAGATGGTGACGTGCTCCCATTAACTTTATCCTCGATTCCATGCTGTAAATCTTTGTAAATGTGTATTAATTGTGTATGGACAGGGTGGGTTTAGAATATAAAACAGATCCAGAGTTAATGAATTTAATCAGCATTCAGGATCAAACGCCAAACAATGCTCAGACTTTCTGGTCAATTACAAACCTGTATGCCACTTTGAACATACTGTGTGTTATGTACTTAGAGAAGAACTTCATTAACAGACTATTTATTGTTCTTTTTTTGGTTTGTCTGTAAACACTCAAGTTTTCTTGCCTGATTGTTCAGATTTACCCCAATCAATAAACAGGAACGTTTTGTAAAACTCAATGTTCTTCTGCATCGTGAACATCTGAGAGGAACAACGATTTTAACTTTTGAAGAACTTATTTTCTCTCCTTTGGACCTCAAACTTCTTTTTTGTTTTAATAAAATGTATTAATTTCGATGTCTTGTCCGTGATAAAGTAGCAAGCATTAAATGTACTTGAATACTATATAATCATAAAGCACTTGATTGGCGTTACTTTTTTCTAAGCAAAAGAAACCACCTTTAAACTGTCTCCAACATTTGTTTAGGGATACAATAGATACATCTTTTTATTTCTCAGGTCTGTGGAATTATCAATCACAGCATTCAGCAGTCAGAAATGTCCTTATACTCTCCGTCATCATGGCAACACTGTCATCTGGGTAACTAATGCTGCCTACTTCCACCATTATTATTATTATTGCCATTTTATGCCTTTATTTCGATAGGACAGTAAGTGGACTTGAAAGCGAAGTAGATAGAGAGAGAGGGCCGCAACGAGACAATCTTAGCCGACATACTTCAACCATTTTGTAGAATAAACAGTCTAACTAGTGTGTTTGGGGGGGGGGAATTATATATATATATATATAAAATATATATATATAATATATATATATATGTGTGTGTGTGTGTAAGTTCAAATACTTGAATAATGTAGTTATTATTTAACTGATGAACTGAGATGAGGAATGGGAAGGTCTATCGGACTGCGATGCTGGAAGAAAAAATATAAAATTAACATGCTAGACCAGGGGGTTTTCAATTTTAGGATTATGGATTAGGACCATTCTCGTGTGAGGGACCCCATCCTAAAATTTAAAAGCTAAATAAGTATAAAATATTATTTGGTTGCCTAGACCCAAGTTTGAAAACTCCTACACCAGATGGTAGAAGACATAATGCATAGTACACCATTTGGGACACAGCTCATGTTTCTCACATTATTACACTGATTCATATTCTGATCACTATAGGTTACAACATTGTAGCCCCTTTTCAGTATAAGCAATCTTATTTCTATTTCCAAACCACCGCCCTCACCATCATATATGCTGTTATTTACAAAGTGTTGAAAATGTAACAGGAAACTCTGTACCCTTGGGCTCAATACTAAGTATTTCAAGACATTTCAGTCATCCTTTGTGAATACAAAACTGTTGCTATTGTTACAAACTGAAGATAGATATGTTGTTTAGGGACTGACAAGTGAACGAGTCCATAGAGAACTCTGCTTTCAAAACTTTTATTGCTTCTCTTAAGTTTCTTCAAAGAAAAAATTTGCACACAAATGACTTTACTTACAAATAGCGCTATGATGAGATGCATGATGATGGGGGAGATTTTTTTAAAGCTTGGATAAAAAGAGGTTGAAAGGCCGATCTGAAATTGACATGCTCGTAACGTTCACTTCATGAAAACTGCATAATTTGAGAAATGTGAATGGCTCTGCTAAAAAACTTTTCAGCTATCCTCCCAATATAGATAGAGTCTTTCTCGCTATCTTCACACACACACACACACACACACACACACACACACACACAGACCGAGGGAGCGACAACGAGAGGATAAAGTGCAGAGTATAAAAGCATCAGACTGGCTGACGCAGCAGAGAATCAGTGAGATGCTGTTTGCTTTAGAGATGACTGAACTCTGAAGGTTGGGTTCGGATGTTTAGGACGACTAGCAAAGCATATTTGAGATTAGAGTGTTCTAGAAGCACGTGATGGTTCAGCTGCAAGTGGTACAGTATATCAAAGGAAATTCAAGTTTAAGAGTCCAGAGTGATGGAGGAGGAGATGTCATCACAGAGCTCATCGAGAGATATTTCATGTCACTGAAATATTCTTATAAAAATAAAATCTCTTTCCGTCCCGTGATACATCACAAAATTGCTTTCTAAGCCAAAATAGCATATAAAACCTACCTTTAAAAAACATCCATTTGTTTAGAGCTTATAAAATTATTCCAAAATATCTGAGACGACCATAAAAAGGGCTGCCATGCTGATGTCATTTTTTTTTTTTTAAGGAACAAAAAGCCATTACATATGAATATGTACAACATAAGCCCTTGGGGATGTTCATTTTGAATAATTAAAATAGTTAATTAGGTAACTGTATCTATGCCTAATGATAACCTCAAACTATTTAATATTAAACGGCTCACACTGTGGAAGGAATTATTCACTGGAAACAGATGGATATTTATGCCACAATGTCTTTGCTAAAGCAGTTAAATAGCAAAATTAGCAGCTGTCAAAACAACCCCCTCACAAAGATATTATTAAAGGAACATCCAGATTCAATACAAGCCCTAGCAACAGCATCTGTGGCATTTTCTGCAGGAAATATTTTTGGTTCATTTTGAAAAAAAAAAAATATATATTTAAAAAATAATGTTGTAAGTGCAAAACTGGCAACATTCTTTTCATAAACTGAGGTACAAGTCGAAATAATTCCTGCATGAATCAACAGCATGCCATGGATGATTTTAACTTGCATTTAACTCAGAATATTGCTTTAATATTTAATAAAGGACCTTGAAGACTGGTGTGAAGTGTCAGATTGAAACCAATATCTTTTATGGGGGCTGGAAAATAAATGAAAAATGTTGAATGCTGAATAAATCTGGGCACCAATAATGACTGTCAACACCTTATATGTCCAGGGATCTAGAAGTCTATAATTGTAAAACACAAACTCAGAAATGATGCAAGTGGCATTATGGGCAAGTATTTAGGGGTTAAGGCACTCAAGTTTGGGATGTTGCACCAAATTGTAGTGGTGTAAGTTAATGCTTAGCCTTTCTTCACTGGTTCATCAGCAGACGATAACTTATAAATGTCCCCATTGGTGGTGAACCAGTGTTTCGGCATTGCATCACGTGGAAAGGAAATGACATTAATCCTTTGGTTCTCCATGGATCTTCTCAGAAGCCTTAGCAGGTACAGGTAGGTAATTGTGAGAATGTCAATCAATGGGTGCCATCCTCCATCTTTTACTTCTCTTAAACCACATTCTAGTACATGGGCCTATTGGGAGGTGGGCCCTTGGGATTGTACTCCACAGGCATACTCATACAGTCTGATGGGTGACAACGACCATCCTTGCCCTTCGCACCAGATGGTCCTGGAGGTCCAGGAATACCTGGGATGCCCTGCTGACCAGAAGAACCTGGTGGTCCCATCTTACCATAACCAGGAGGACCAGGAACACCTGAGAGGAACGGAAGGAAATTACAATAGAATAAATACCACAAAGTTGGCAAAATGACTTCCACTTTAAAATTGGCTTTGAAAACTTGGATTCAGACCTGGAGCACCCGGAGGGCCACTGTCTCCCATCTCTCCTACACCCTTATCTCCTTTCTCTCCCTTTACACCAGGGCCACCTGGGGACACATATGAAAGCATCCATGTGGAAGACTGGGCAAATGGAACATCAGACTGCTGTAGGAAACATTAGCACATTAGTTCCTCTTACCGGGTGGACCCATGGGTCCTTGTCTTCCTTCGCGGCCAATCTGCCCGGGGCGGCCCGGTATCCCTGGGGGACCTGTCATGCCTGGATTTCCATCCTTCCCCGGGGGTCCTGGTCGACCAGGGGATGCAACCATCTCCACAGGCATCTGCATTCGGGACATGTAGTAGCCCATACGCTCTGCAGGAACAAATTAACTTAAAACCAACCTAAATAAATAATAATTATTAAAAGTGTACACTTGCCCCATAGACTTCCATTATAAGTGCAAAATTGTCAAAAAAAAATTTTAACGTGTATTTTAACTTGTATTTAACTCAGATTATTGCTTTAAAAGATACTAAAGGGCCTTAAAGACTGATTGAAATTAAATCATCTTAAGACACTTTCTCTGTGAAATAAACCGTTTAGAAATTAAGTTTTAGTGCTTACAGATATGTCTTGTTACAAAAGTTCTCTCACCGTCAAAGATCTTTATGACCTGCTGCCTGATGAAGGACCTTAAGTCATCATAGTTTACAACAGCCTGGAAAAAAATAGATACAATGTGAAGTTTAAATACTCATATATATCTACTATTCTGCAAAACAAGATATCTTTTCCATCATCCACTAAAAATAACTGGACGCGGATGACAACATAAGCCTAATTTATTTATAAATGTCCACTCTCATGTTAAAAATATGGTGGATAAGGAACATAAAAAAAAAACAAACATTGATTCTTAAAGTAGATACTGTTCAATATGACGCTATAGGCGGCATTGACTGTTTCTGTCAGTTAATAAACTCTCTCAACCAGGCTGTGTAGTGTGTACCATGAGTGAAAAAGCCTCACATCATTCCCTGGGATTCCTGGTGGTCCGGTGGCACCAGCTGTTCCAGGTGAACCAGGGCTTCCCCTCTCGCCACGGGGTCCGGTTGGTCCTATGATCCCTTCTGGTCCTTTGGAGCCAAAACCAAAGCCTCCTCCTGGTGGGCCGGGACGTCCGCGCTCTCCCGAGGGTCCCCTTTGCCCTGCAACTCCTGCTTCGCCCTGGATAGGATCAAAGGAACAGCTGTGATTTACTACACAGGCGATTCTAGGACAATGACCACGGGCTACTCAATGATCCCTGTAATAGCACCGTATAATAGGCTTTATATAGAAACTCATGCTCAGCACTATACAGTCCACAAAATAAAATCTTCAAGGTCCATCCCATCTACTTCTTTAATGATAAGGGTGACATGTATGAATACAGTGAATGCTAAAGTTTTGGCTAACAAAAAAAATTTTGGGAAACATTGGGAAAAGATGTGACAATACAATGTATTGTATATGCCATGGTTCTGTATGTACAATGTATCTTACAATGTATTGTAAGGTTCTGTTCCCTTGCAGCTTCATTTTTATTTAGATTTAATGAAAAAAATTCCATTGTTTCCTTAAAAAGGTCCATATTACCCATGTAAACTAATTTCAACTTACAGTATGCATGCCGTACAATAGTTAACTTATTTTACTGTTGTTAGCCCCAGAATTTTGTCTGGATTTATGAAGTGTCCTGTAAAGAATAACGCATACATACGTGTGTGTGTGTGTGTGTGTGTGTGTGTGTGTATTTCTATTTTATTTTAGGTTTTATTTAAGTTTTAGTATTTTTAATTACTTAATTGTATCTTTTTTAAATGAAATATTTCTATAACTTTTAAAAAAAAATTTATTTCAGTTTTCATAACTTTAGTACGTGCCTATAAACATTTTATTTAGTTGCAAAGGCAACACTTCTTACATTCATTTGTTCCATCTAATATCAAATTATTAATTATTTTTAATTTAAATTAAGCAAGATAGTTAAAAAATGTTTCATTTATTTAGTTATACACTGCAGCTGAGCACACACTTTTTTTGTATTTATTTATTTTTTTACAAAAATTCATGGCTCATTTAGAAAATGGCCTAAAACAAACAAATATTGGTTTCTTTCGCATTTCATATATATTTTTTTTTTGTGGATATATACAGTGGGTACGGAAAGTATTCAGACCCCCTTAAATTTTTCACTCTTTGTTATATTGCAGCCATTTGCTAAAATCATTTAAGTTAATTTTTTTTCCTCATTAATGTACACACAGCACCCCATATTGACAGAAAAACACAGAATTGTTGACATTTTTGCAAATTTATTAAAAAAGAAAAACTGAAAAATGCTCAGTATTTAGTAGAAGCACCCTTTTGATCCAATACAGCCATGAGTCTTTTTGGGAAAGATGCAACAAGTTTTTCACACATGGATTTGGGGATCCTCTGCCATTCCCTCTTGCAGATCCACTCCAGTTCTGTCAGGTTGGATGGTAAACGTTGGTGGACAGCCATTTTTAGGTCTCTCCAGAGATGCTCAATTGAGTTTAAGTCAGGGCTCTGGCTGGGCCATTCAAGAACAATCACAGAGTTGTTGTGAAGCCACTCCTTCGTTATTTTAGCTGTGTGCTTAGGGTCATTGTCTTGTTGGAAGGTAAACCTTAGTTCCAGTCTGAGGTCCTGAGCACTCTGGAGAAGGTTTTCGTCCAGGATATCCCTGTACTTGGCCGCATTCATCTTTCCCTCGATTGCAACCAGTCGTCCTGCCCCTGCAGCTGAAAAACACCCCCACAGCATGATGCTGCCACCACCATGCTTCACTGTTGGGACTGTATTGGACAGGTGCCTGGTTTTCTCCACACATACCGCTTAGAATTAAGGCCAAAAAGTTCTATCTTGGTCTCATCAGACCAGAGAATCTTATTTCTCACCATCTTGGAGTCCTTCAGGTGTTTTTTTAGCAAACTCCATGCGGGCTTTCATGTGTCTTCCACTGAGGAGAGGCTTCCGTCGGGCCACTCTGCCATAAAGCCCCGACTGGTGGAGGGCTGCAGTGATGGTTGACTTTCTACAACTTTCTCCCATCTCCCGACTGCATCTCTGGAGCTCAGCCACAGTGATCTTTGGGTTCTTCTTTACCTCTCTCACCAAGGCTCTTCTCCCCCGATAGCTCAGTTTGGCCGGACAGCCAGCTCTAGGAAGGGTTCTGGTCATCCCAAACGTCTTCCATTTAAGGATTATGGAGGCCACCGTGCTCTTAGGAACCTTAAGTGCAGCAGAAAGTTTTTTGTAACCTTGGCCAGATCTGTGCCTTGCCACAATTCTGTCTCTGAGCTCTTCAGGCAATTCCTTTGACCTCATGATTCTCATTTGCTCTGACATGCACTGTGAGCTGTAAGGTCTTATATAGACAGGTGTGTGGCTTTCCTAATCAAGTCCAATCAGTATAATCAAACACAGCTGGACTCAAATGAAGGTGTAGAACCATCTCAAGGATGATCAGAACAAATGGACAGCACCTGAGTTAAATATATGAGTGTCACAGCAAAGGGTCTGAATACTTAAGACCATGTGATATTTCAGTTTTTCTTTTTTAATAAATCTGCAAAAATGTCAACAATTCTGTGTTTTTCTGTCAATATGGGGTGCTATGTGTACATTAATGAGGAAAAAAAATTAACTTAAATGATTTTAGCAAATGGCTGCAATATAACAAAAAGTGAAAAATTTAAGGGGGTCTGAATACTTTCCGTACCCACTGTAACCTCTAAATATGGTGGTTTTTTTCTGGCGGTATTTTGTGATTTATGGAGCGATTAAAAGAGAGATCCCCTCAGTAAAAGCCTTTAACTCTAATATGTAAAAAAAAAATTGGACCAGGCTTTATGCAATGTTCAGTTTATTATTCTGGAAATATATGCAAATGAGTGCATATTTAATTAGATAATGCAACGTTTGCATATGTGAACATAATGTTACAGAAAACTTAAAGGCTTCATTTGGCCAAAAAATTTAAATTGTCATCATTTCCTTACATCAAGTTGTTCCAAACCTGTATGAGTGTTTGAGCACAGAAAAATATATTTTGAAGAGTGTAGGTAACCAAACAGTTGATGGTAGCCATTGTATTTTTGCATACTGTGGCTACTGTAAACCATAAACTGTTTGGTTACCAACATTCTTCAAAATAT
>NW_015658395.1:652094-696471 GCF_001515625.1 Sinocyclocheilus rhinocerous
TGTGTGTGTGTGTGTGTGTGTGTGTGTGTATTTCTATTTTATTTTAGGTTTTATTTAAGTTTTAGTATTTTTAATTACTTAATTGTATCTTTTTTAAATGAAATATTTCTATAACTTTTTAAAAAAAATTTGTTTCAGTTTTCATAACTTTAGTACGTGCCTATAAACATATTTTATTTAGTTGCAAAGGCAACACTTCTTACATTCATTTGTTCCATCTAATATCAAATTATTAATTATTTTTAATTTAAATTAAGCAAGATAGTTAAAAAATGTTTCATTTATTTAGTTATACACTGCAGCTGAGCACACACTTTTTTTGTATTTATTTATTTTTTTACTTACAAAAATGGCTCATTTAGAAAATGGCCTAAAACAAACAAATATTGGTTTCTTTCGCATTTCATATATATATTTTTTTGTGGATATATATATATATATAGTTTATGCAGTTTATTGTTATGTTTTCAGTTTACATATATAAATTACAGTGTTGTCTAATTGTATTGGTTAAAATGCTAATTATTGCTAATAGTTACATATTTAAAAAAAGACACTGCCCCAACAATATCTTCAATGTAGCTAGCTACTTTTTGATAACGGATTGTAAGGTTGGATATTTTTAATACTTTACAAGTAGCATTCCCAACACTAATGTTGTACATGTAGCAGTATATATAGAGCAAGTCACTTGTTTACACATTTAAGGGCTTCTGCTAATGGGTCGAGGGAAAAGCACAGCTCTCATCTCATTCACACCTAAACTTCAAAAGCCTGACAATGCTGTCCTGTCACAGTGACAGGTAGAGGCTCCTCTATGGCTTTATTATGGAGCATAATGGTGTCACTATGTAAGCTGAGAGTGGTGTTCAAACAGGCTACTGTGGCAGATGAGGGAGGAAAAAACTAAAGAGTGAAGGCAAAGTGAGGTTAGATAACATGCTCTTGTGATTGCAGATGGAGCCACCTGAGAACTTCATTGAACAAATGTAAGCACAAAAACTAACAGGATGTGTTGAGCACACTTCGATGGGAGGGGAGAACTCTCTCTTATGCCTGAATAAGATGTATCCAAATGCATGTGAAAAGATGTCAGCGTTCAATGGTGCAAAGACATTATAACAGAGATGTGAAAACAATGCATCTTACCTTCTGTCCCTGTGGACCAGGTTCTCCTGGCAGGCCTGGGGCTCCCTGCGGTTACAAATAATTACAAGAGTGAAACTGGGACAAATAGTAGAAGGTTTGCAGTAATAATCATTGGGTCTATGTGCAAACACATTGCAATATCAACCAGAATTTGGTCTCATTTCAATTTTGAATGTTTCAATATAATTGCTTTAACCAGATTTTAATAATCCAATTAAGCCAAAATTCCAGTTTCAAGAATTCCAAATATGACAGCTGGGAGTTATCTTTGTTATTCACAAGTCTGTGTTGTGTAAACACCTAATTACACTGTAACTGCTCATACATTTTTTTATCTGTGCATTCCAAAGTGGAGACAGGTTCTTTGGAATTAAGGTTTAATCAGACAGATTTTTAAGTTGCATATTGTGCAAAAAAGTTGTATACAGGAGCAAATCAAAGGAGATACTTACATCTTTAGCTGCTGCTCCATCACTTCCTGGTTCACCCTACAGAAAATAAAAAAACAGGGACAGAAAAAGGTTTAAAAGAATAATTTAATTAGACACTATAAATATTTATTCATATAAATATTATGGTAAACCAACTTTAGGTACTAACCATCAGCCCTGGATGTCCTGGGAGCCCTGGTGGGCCAGGTAATCCAGACTGTCCTCTCTCTCCTGCCTCACCTTTGTCTCCCTTAATGCCCTGGTAAAGAACAAGAAGATACAGTAAAGCATTCAAACGATTAAAAACATCTCTGAGATATTATTTGTTTTAGAAGACTTTTTCTCACCACTCCAGCTGGCCCAATTGGTCCTGGTGGTCCTGAAGATCCAGCAGCACCCTAGAAATTTCCAGTTAAAAGTGTTAATTTATCATATTCTCAAGTGGTTTATCTGTACTGTACACTACCATTCAAAAATTTGAGGTCAGTAAAATTTCTTGTTGTCAAGAAATTAATACTTTTATTGAGCAAGGATGCATTAAACTGATCAAAAGTGAAAGTAAAGGCATTTACAATGTTACAAAATATTTATATTTCAAATAAATTATTTTAGTAATTTTTGCTTTTTCTATTCATCAAAGAATCCTAAAATAACAACAGTTTTTTCAACACACCAAATCAGCATAATCGAATGATTTCTGAAGGAACATGTGACACTCAATACTGGAATAATGACTGCTGAAAATTCAAATTTGCCATCACAGAAATATATTACACTTTAAAATATATTCAATTAGAATATGGCTATTTTAAATTCTAATACTATTTCTCAATATTACTGTTCTCTTGATCAAATTCCTGCAGACTTGGTGTGCACAAGAGACTTCTTTCAAAAATATAAAAAAATAAAATAAAATAAATAAAAAAAATCCTACCAACCCCAAACTGTTGAATGGTAATGTACAAACCCAAAAAAGTGTAGATTACAAGATATTTTAAATACTTACCACATGTCCTGGAGCTCCAGGTGGTCCTTGTGGTCCGGAAGGACCAGGATCTCCCTGAAATTTGAGTAAAAAAGTTGTTACTTATCAAGACGTGTGTGTCAGATTGCAATTTAAAGCACAATGCGAATACTGTAAGTTCTCAGCATTGCCGTAAAGGAAACCATGTAATATTATATTATGGACATAAGTGTTAACTGTCTTCTAACTAATGGAGCAACCGTTTAAAGAGAATATTCCTGAATATATTAGATATTATAAACATAAGTATGTCTCTTCATCTCCACTCTGTGGATAGAACATCGAAATGGCTTGGCACAAAAAAGAGCCAACTCTACTCATGAGTATTGAGGTTTGTTACTGCCACAGTAACATGACAACACATTAGGTTTGTACAATGGGATCACGCGTTTGCAATACGTTGGCCAAGCATTTGCATCTGTGTTTGCTTACGAAGTATGTTAATGGTCTAAGGGTGCAGAAACCTATTTTCAAAGCATTCTTTCATTATCTGAAATATATAGAGCATTTGTAAGGAAATCTATAGCACATTTAAAGGTTCAGTGGTAATATATCTAACAGAAGACAGCTTACCTCTAGACCAGGCCTTCCTGCTGCTCCAGCAGGTCCCTGAGGTCCTCTATCTCCCTACAGATAACAATGAAGAGTGGGTGATGTAGATTAAAAGACAAAAGAGATATGTAAAAATATAGACTGTTGTGTGTAATCTCTGCATCATTGGAAGTGCCAAATGGATTTGGAAAAAATTATGATTGTTTCCAAAATGTTTTCCCATTGTTTGGGATAGCAAATTGTCTTGTTCCAAACTTCCAAACACCACAGACTGAGCTCAAAGTTTGCATGTAGAGCAATTCAGACACACAGAACAATGTGAAAATGCAATGTTACTTTTGTAGTTGTCTTTGCTCATTAAGAGAAAGTATTTGAACATCAAAAACATTACAGGCATCAGCTTTAAAGACAGGATCAATGGAAATAGTAATTTTTTATTCATTTATGCACTACACATTTCAAATAGAAATAATGACAAGGCTATGAAACTCAAAGAAAAGCCTCGTACTTTCATTCCTGGGAGACCTGTGTGTCCTTTGATGCCCTTGAAACCCTGGAATGAGAAACAGTTATAAAACAAGTAAGCCTTTTCCAATCAGAGAAAAGTCAAGTCAAGCTCCTCCTTGGAGATGCCTAATTAATGTTGACTTTGTTCTTTGTTTCAGTCTTTGTTCCAACTGTTGATTTTGGTATTCATGTGTCACTGATAAAATCTACAAAGAACTTGGAAAGTGAAAACAAAGAAAGAAAATATGGCACGTTTAATACCGGCATTCCCCTGGGTGCAGCAGGGCCAGGCACTCCTGGTTCACCCTGTTTAATTGTGAGAATAAAACAGTTAGAAATAGTAAAAACAGAAAATATGATAGAAACGGAGATAAACATATATACACATTATATATATTATACACATTACACATACATACATATATATATATATATATATATATATATATATATATGTAATACTATAATATAATATGTGTGGTTATAGTATTTTTATCTTTTCTGACCCTTAAACCTGGTTTTCCATCTTTGCCATCAAGTCCTTCCATCCCAGGTGGCCCCTTTAAACAAATACAAAATGCAAAACAATATGATTACTTTGTGAAAGTTTTAATTGTGTACAGACACTAGATAGGCTGAATGGCTGCTATAAATGTGTCTATTCTGAGGATTCTGAGACTCACAGGCATGCCTGGGGACCCGGGAGATCCTGGGGGACCTGTGGGTCCCTGTTGGCCCTGAACTCCAGCACCACCCTAAGGGAGTAGATAAAGTAAGGGTGAGTGCATGATAGAGAAGCATCTGAAATCCACAAGTCAAGCCATTTTAGGACTAAAGCATGGTATGTCAGAGCGCTTGCTTGTGAAAGTGACCATAAGTGATAAAGCATATGATTGCAAATGATAAGTCATTTATCAAATGTCATTGCTCATGTAAGGATTTATTTCCAGCATGAGCCAGGAATGTCACTATGTTGTATAATTTCATTTATCAATGCATGTTCAGGCATTATAGTACTGTCACTTGCCTTCTCAGCTTGTGGCCCCGGAGGGCCCGTAGGACCTGCTTTTCCTGGGAAACCTGGAGGACCCTGGAGACATGAAGGCAACAGTAAGACATCTGGCTTGTTCCATTAGCATATTCAGAGAAATGAGGCTTAATTGCATTTTGGAATCCATTTCACTTCTATAATGTGATATTTTTTGTGTGAAACAGTAGGGGAAATTATGACAGAAAGATGACAGATAATGACTGAAGTCCCACCGGTTGTCCTGGGAATCCTTGAGATCCTTGGAAGCCCTGTAAACAAAAGATGCAAGAACTGTTATTATGCGCACTGCAAATTGTAATCACAACAACAAAATGAAGATTTTCCACCTGGGAATTTATTGAGTAAATACACAATGTTATAAATATTTATTTTCCAGGGGAAAAAAAACAAAACAGGTATATGTTTAGCACACTTCTTAGATCTTGGGCTTGTAAATTTGAAGACGCAAACAGAACATCTTGCTCTACATAGTGTAATATCAAAGAATAAGGTATCATGAGAATGTGATATCAAGAGATATGACATATATAAAAACATAAGAGAACAATTGTTGTCAATATATCAGTAACATGATTTCATACCTGATCTCCCTTTGGTCCCACGGGTCCCGCTGTTCCAGCTTCCCCTTTAGGACCCTGCCAGTCAAGCAAACATATGTTTTTTAACACCACAAAACTGTCACAGTTTTTTGAGAACAATGTTGAATCTTTGTTAGAAATACAATCAAAGGAAAGAACAAAAAAGTTGTTCACAATGAATCTACAAAACGTTTGAAGCTTGTTTGTTTGATCTGAGAGTTATTACTCACAAAGAGAATACAAAAGGGAATCTGGCTTACAACATATATACCGTGCATGATTATCAGTCATCCAAGATAAACATAAGGGTTTGTTTTGAAAAACACAATGATAAAAAACAAAATAGTGAAGTGCAGTCGAGGGTCATGACTTCAGGTAATATACAGAGTCTATATACGTGAAGCAGAAAAACTGGATGTTTACTCACTGCAGGGCCCACTGGTCCTTGATAACCTGGAGATCCCGGTGGACCCTATATAAAAACAGTGCAAAGTTTCAAAAACTGTTTACCAAGTCATTATACGATTTCCTGTGAATGCTGCTGTGTGGCTTGAACCCTCAAAGGAGAATCAAAATAAAAGGTTGAGGTGGTTTGGAAAGTATGTAATTCTATGCAATAAGTATATCTTTCAAAAGTTTGGGGTCAGTAAGATTATTTTTTTAAAGAATACTTGTATTCAGCAAGGACACTTTAAATTAATCAAAATTACACTTTTATTTTGTTACAAAATCTTATATTCTAAACAAATGCTGTTCTTTTGAAAATTCAGCTTTGCCATTGCAGAAAAAAAACATTTTAAAATAAAATGTTTCTATTTAATATATTTTGTGTTGTATTCTTTCACAAAACTACAGTTTTTACTGTATTTTGATCAAATAAATGACAAAATTACTGACATAAAATAGTCAGATCCCATTAAAAATGGATGATCTGGATACTAGAAGTTTATCATTGTTTAAAGAGTGCATTCTTACCGAATCTCCTTTCTGCCCTGCGGTTCCTGGACTGCCACGCTCTCCTTTAAGGCCCTGGAAAAAAGCATAATGATTTTAACCCAACAATCAAACATTTATCAGTTATACAACATGTCACAAAACATTAATATATGCTTTTTCTGCATCTGGTCAACTGGACAAAATGTTAATACCACTTACAGGAAGTCCAGGCGGTCCCATGTTTCCAGGATAGCCAGGATTTCCTGGTGGACCCTTTGTGAAAATAATAAAAGTACCTCAATAATATAGCAAACTGTCATGGGCTCCTTTTTATTATATATTCTTGAGTTACTCACCTGTTCACCTTTCTGTCCTGGAAGTCCATCTGTCCCTCTTTGACCTTGTTGACCCTATGTTTAAAAAAGACATTAGCGACACAGCCAGCAAAAATGCAAATAAAAGCATTTTATATCTATTTTATATCTATTTATATCTACTGTATATCTATTCTGGAGAATACTTGTTTTTACAGCCCTCCATTTCACATCATTGTGATCTTAACAGCAAAACAAAACAGTTAATACACCTGCCAAAGCCTGGCATTTGTTTTCTAAGCGAGGGCTGAAAGTAAGGGAATGAATTAATGAATCCTTCTTTCCTGCCATCTTTATTCCAGGAACAGACAAATGATGCAGAGTTATTGTTTTTATTGTTTTTAACTTTATAGTCACGGAACAAAACATGCCTATTAGCTACTGCATGCATAATGAAAAAAGCATGGACCTGAGCTGAATCTCATATCGGATAATCCTTCAGTAAACACATCCTGCATAGATACATCACTTAACGGTTTACAGATTTTACTTAATCGATTCGATACATTTCCCTAAATGAAGGTCAATGCTCTTTAAGCAGTTAACATAGAGATCGAAACAGTAATGAAATAATATTCCCAGACAGACTGTTCTCATACTAATAATATTTTACTCTTTCTAAATGCATTGACCTTCGTTAAAATCGACTGAGAAAAACTAAGTAAATTTGCACCCTGTGGGAAGAAAACATTCTTTTTTTCTGAGGGTTTTTCAGCAAGGTCAAGGACAAATGGATTTCAACATCATAAAGACTTTCCCTTAAGAAAAATACAGCTGCATAAATAATAATAATGAATTTAAGAGTTGCCGGCAGCAGGTTTGAAAGTCTCAGATCTGCTTCATGGGTGTTAAATCATTAAGTGCATTGCTATGTTTAGCAGGTGGATTTGATCTCACTGGTTTAACTTTAATTTAATTTAAGAATGATTAATGAAAGCAGTCCGTTCTAAACTCACAACACAGGTCGAGCCAGGCCACTCCAACAAACAAAGTTGTGAAATTGTCACAGAGCCAGTGTTTAGACTCTTCAGGAACTTAATAATCGCTCACTTACAGTTGTCTCTGCACATTAAACGGAAATAGAAGAGGGAGTATTTGGCTTCATCTTTAAATAATACGAAAAAAAGAAAAAAGTATCCCTCCACTGGCTGTCTCTTTTGCCAATGTCCTTCTGTTATTTTCCTGAATCTTGCTGACTGCACAGTCTCCTCAGCGATTCAGTTATATATCATTCTATTAGTGGATCAATTCCACAGAAAATTTCAATTTGGAAAACATTGGCCTACTGTAAATCTTTATTTTCTGTTTTTCCCGTGCTAATAGGAAAAGAAAAAAAAACTGCACAAAATCTACGCCGCTGAGTTTGTTGTTTCAAACAGATTCGATTGAAGCAAATTAAAGAAAGTCAGATAAAGCTCACAAAGCATAAAGCTGGACAACATTAAAATAAAATCCATTCTGGCTCAGACTCAATTCATCAGTGAGCCCACACCTCTGCTAAAACATGCCATTCAAGGCGTTGCAAAATAACCTGTCAGCAGCACATACACAATGGCTATGGAGAGATAATTGAACAAGCACCACAGCAGTACAGTTTTATTTCTCTGTCATGGCATTCATTGGGGCGCACGAGAGAAGATGGGCTGGCTTCCTGAGGTAATTAAACATCTACGGTGTTTGTCTGAGCTGATCGTGAGTTGGCATGCTTTGACTTACAGAGAGTCCAGGAGGCCCTTGAGGACCAGGGAAACCAATATTGCCCTATAAAAGAATGATAGTAAGAGAGCAACAGTTAGAAATATTTTCCTTTATAATGGACAAAAACAAAAAAAGCAATCCTGTCACACATGCATCCCAATCATTTTTTTCATAGTCATGCAGCCTGTTTTACTTGGTTTTGAATATTGGTACTAGTAAAGTGTGACAAAACTGTACTACTCAACAGAATTGAAAACCAAAAAACTACTTGTGTGGTCCACTGCACAATACTAAGTGGATCACGATCAACGTTCAGTGGGTTTCAGTGAGTTTGTTGCTTTTTGTTTTCATAGTAATTGATATTTAGCTATTGAGGGTTAAGGTTATTGACCTGGAATCCTTTGTAGTTGATATTATTGAAAACAAAAAGCATTAATTTATAAATAAAAAAAGAATCCTCCCCAGCCAGTGCACACAAGTTTAAATGGCCACAAAGTCTTAACTCGCCTTTTCATGTTGAAATTAGTTTAGGCATAGGTTTGGGACTATTTTGGAAACCATTATGCAATTCTGAGCTAAAACAGTAGGGGCCTCTCTAACCTCACAGCAAAGAGTAATAAATACACTGTTCTCGCGTATTGGTCCATTCTAACTGAAAACACTGAACCCTAAAACAAAATGGATCGTGCAAACAAACACTGCATTGTGGGATTAAATGTTAGTGACTAGATGAATTCATGCAGAACATTTCACTGTTTGCTGTACTTCTGAAACAAGTGCTCAGCATTGGTTTGTCTCTATATGATACAGACTGTACTCTGAAAGCCATCTGGGGTTGCTGTCACTCCCTCAGTTTCTAAGAAAAGAGGGCTAAAAAGGCAATCCTGCCAGAAATGACATTTTAGGAGACAATCTGAGGCATAACAGGCAAAGTAGAAACTTACCGGGGTTCCAGGAAGACCAGGAGGTCCTCGCTCACCTCTAGGACCCTACAATGAACAGAGACAAGGATAATGTTATATATATATATATATAAAACATGTTAATTTGTTAATTTGATGCGATTAACTATGAACAAAAATGTGTTAACATTTATTTATAGCAGTTCAATGTACAGTTAATATTGTGTTAAAATATTGTTTGTTTTTGCTCAGTTTTGCCAACCTAAATGGATTCAAACAAGTTGAATTCAAACGAACAGTTGTGATTTCTGGGTGAAAAACCCAGCTGTTTCATTACAGAATAAATCCATGGTTTTGAACGAATCGAGTGAACTAATGATTCAGTGACCCATTCATAAAGACAGTAACTTGCTTAATTTCTGAACAAATCAGCTACTTCAATATTCATTTCTAAACCCATGTAAAAACCCATTAATTTCATAGCATTATTTGTGCTATTCTAAGTGCAGTGTAAATGTATTCACACCACCTCTAAAGAGTCTGTGTAAATATACCTAAATGCCACTTGATGCAGAAAAACAATGTTATGGCCACATTGTAGCTATATGTGGAGCAAGTTCTATGTTGAATATAAATGTTTGTTTTGATTCTGTTTTGAAATAAATAGTAGCTGACGACGATGACTAAGACCAGGCAGAAGTCTCTGCCAACCGGTTGCATCAGCAGTGGACTGAATGAACGTGAAGGCGGTGTGAAGTAATCCTACTATGCCTAGCGCCCACCTACTTGTCTTCCAGCAAATCAGTTAGGACAACAGGACACACATTACATCACCTAATTAATATTCATGAGCCAAGATGATAAGGTTTTATAAATGTGTCCACCACCTTTTCAGATTATTCCTAAGCCTCTGATAACACAAATCTGTTATAGAATTGGGGGCAGAATAATAGAATTTGAGTGTGCTATATATATTGGCTTATAATATTATTATAGTATTGTGTTGTTAGCTCTTGTATCCTCTCTAATAGGCACTGGTAATAATGAAAACTCAGCAAGGTCTCTCACCGGCTCTCCTTTGACCCCTGGGTCCCCTGGGAATCCAGGCATCCCTGGTGCACCAACGCACTGACCACTGTTACTCGTCTAAAAACATTGAGCAGACGTGAAGGGTTGCAATCAGGAAATGCTTAAGACAATTTGAAGAGAAACACAAATAATAACATTTTCAATACCATGATAGTAGCTTCCACTAGTTTTATATACTAAAATGTATTTGAAATGCATTTATTTTGTGCTAAGCGTAATATGAATACATTTACATATTTATGTGCTTAATAAAATACCCTGCAATTGTACTTTTAGTATACTAAACTGGTATACATAAAGTCTGCTGAATTGAAACAACTAATTTTGTTCTTAATGCACTTAAATTGTGCGGAAGTAGTGCTGAAGTCCAACTAAAGATATAATGAAGTATATTTGATTGTGCCAAACTGGAACTATTGCAAGCATACATTGCAAGGTACACTTGAAATATCTTGACTTGCATATAAAGACTGAAGACTGATATTATACAGAGCTTGTACAATGCTTATTAATAGTGATATTAAAACACATTTTAGGCATAATATTAAGAAATGTGCATGTGCAATAAAGAAATACTCCAAATAAAGGTTAATTATAATGTTATATTAGTAAGTCTTAAGTGATATGTCAATAAATGTTAATGAATTTGAAGTATACTTACTATGAAATAAATGTATTTTATATACATATAAATCTAATATAAATATAAAAAACCTTGTATAATGGCCTGCATCATTTTTTAAGTAAAATATTTAGTTAAATGCTGTTGTTCATCGTTTTGGACCCATTTATATAGTGTTTTTCTAGTTTAATTCAAGCTATATACATCAAAACACGATGAACAGCAACATTTAACTAAATATTTTACTTTTTAATATTAACTTTACAGTACTAATATTAATTTATTAAACTTGTTTATATTTTTAATCCTGTCATCATAATTAAGACCTTTCGAAGATTATTTTTTTTGTGCCAGATAGATACAGCTGAATGCAGAATTTAAAAAAAAATGTCTAGTGATATATTTACCCAGTTAAATAGCTTGAATGTAAATAGCTATGACTGTAGTTTAACTGTTTAACATTATGAGTAGCTTGTAGCTTGGGATGCTTCCCTATCACTGTTTTATGCGATAGGGAACTTACAGGCACACTTGGTGTTTCTTCTCTCTGTGGTCTCTGAGGCTGTAGACACTGTAAAGTTGATCATAGAGATTTAGTAGGTTTAGTACTATATATTCTAGCATGTGCAAAACGACTGTAGAAATCAAACAGCATGCCAAACAGAAAGCATACAACAAGTGAACAAATCAATGTTATCAACACAAACCCACACCCTGTCTAATACCAATCACATCATCCATCATTCATCCCTCTCACCCGTTCGCATCCTTCTGAGGGTACAACCCCAGGCTTGCCCTGATCTCCCTTCTCGCCTTTAGAGCCAACCTTGCCGGGCACACCAGGTAGGCCCGTGGAGCAATCGCCACAGCCCTCCTACAGTGAAGCATACACATGACACAAACACATGTGTACTCACTGCAAGAAGCAAATGAACAATGAAAACACAGCATTTGCATGCAGTTACAAGTGAATAGTATTGCTGCATTAAAGAGTAAGAAGGTACAGACAGACTGAGGAAGGTGTGTGAAATTTAAACACGGGATATTTTGTTAACAGTAAAAACTGTGCTCTCACATTCCAGCTTGATAGAGCAGGAATGCAAGAATCCAAATAACCTCAGCTTAAAGAATGTACAACGTTTCAAAGCCAAAACACTAGGGTTTGCAAAATAAATGATTTTCGAACCAATATTCTTCTGCTCAAACAGCACACATTTATCATTAAGACATGGGTGAAAAAAGATTATAAAAAGATAAAAAATTATGTTTTAAGTGCCTTAACTGATAAACATCTAAACAAAGTTTTAAACATCTTAAATGCACCTGCCAAATGTCTTTTAAATGTATTTTTCAACATCAAACATGAGAAAATGTTCTAAAACTTATAATGCTCTAAAACTAATAATGCTCTAAAATAATTGGTTAGCTCAAACTAATTTATGGAACAAATGTAATGTAATTATGCTGCCAAAAATGCAATATTAAATCAGTATCTAGATAAACAGAGTTAAGAAGTTTAATTTTGTTTTGGGTCAGTAAGTTTTAAAAAATATATATTTTTATTTAGCATAAATTTATCAAAATATTTTTATTTAGCAAGGATGCATTATTGTTTCCACAAAAATATCAAGCAGCACAACTGTCATCACTGATAATAATAAGAAATGCTTCTTGAGCACCAAATTAATATATTAGAATGATTTCTGAAGCATCATGTGACACTGAAGACTGGAGTAATGGCTGCCGAAAATTCAGCTTTGGAATGAATTATGTTTTAAAATGTAATTTAAATAAAATAAAAACTGTTGTTTTTAAATGTAATATTATTTCAAAACATGCCATTTTACTGCATTTTTGATCAAATAAATGCAACCTTGTTCAGCATAGGAGACTAAAAATGCTTATCAATCCCAAACTTTTGAATGGCAGTTTGAATAAATAAATAAATTTTTAATAGCTTCGCCATGTAAGAATCATAAACTATGTATATACATTAATATGGTTGTATATGTATGTCACGTATGTCAGATTTTATGCAATATGTAACAGGGGTTTCCTGCTTCATCTCTCTATCCACCATGGGGTTCTTGGCCTCAAAAAGGTTGAAGACCCCTGCACTAACAATTCCATCTTCCAAATGAAAATGCATGCATTGCACAGATGTCTTGCTGTCGTATGTGTGCAATATTGGCGGCAGAATAGACAAATTTAACATTTATTCACACCACACCAACAATGCTAATGTGTATGTTTCTGTACACATTATATTACCAGATAATACCAGTGTTTCCTTGCACATGCATACTAATAATGTCATACAGAGAGAGAGAGAGAGAGAGAGAGAGAAGCTGAACACGTGCAGTTAATACAGATGCGTTGCTTACCTGGCCTGTGGAAGCTGAATCCTGAGGCAGAAAAACTGGAGGCTGCAAGATGGAGGAGACAGTCAAGACATGTTGACTGCATCAAAAACACTTTTTCACTTCACTACAACTTAATTAATGTGTGATTATCATCAGAAGTTCAGAAGAAAGTGACTGTGGTGACACCAAGGCAATGCAGTACACTAAAAGTTATTTTAAAAAGCATTGCTTTGAAAGTAAAGTTATGATCTCATTATGTCATTAATAACAAAAATCTCATTTTAATAATGGAACTATTTTGCATGAAATTATTCAGGAAAAAAACCTGAATTTAACATGATAAATTATTTCACATTATGCTACAATTATGTATTATGCTGTCATTTCAAAACAGTTTACTGACTAATTGCATCCATAAACATGTAAATTAAAATATAATTAATTATGGTTAAAATATTGTGCTAGCTGGCCATTCACAGCATGGATAAGAAGTTACTTTCACATCCTACTTTAAAAAGCATTAGTTTCAGAGCACAAAAGACTTTCAGAAGGACAAAAAAACAAAACTTCACTGTTCAACATCCACAATGTGATATAATGGAACCCTATATGTGGAGTATGTAACGAATCCCCAGAGTATTTTAACCTTTTTGTATAGAGGACTGAAATATTACTCTAACTACAGTTAAACCAGAGAACTTGACCGAATATGAGAGCGGCTCTCAGATGCTCTTAAAGGTAGATATTGATGTGCTTCAAGTACGTCATTTCCTCTCACTACTGGCTGGTTTGGGCTCTTAACATCTCAGTAAAGTGGCTTCATTGCACCTTACGCCATCCAAATAATCTACTGTAATTAAGGTTTTAATATGGAAATTGGTCATCGTTTGCACTTTTAGTTTTTTAAAAGAACCCTTTGAATTCCTAATGCTATTCGTTACTCTTATTTAAGTGAACTATTTAGTGTTTTTGGCGCTATAGAACAGAATTTATTTGTGTATTAATAAACTAGTTTTGGGATTAAGCTGTTCGCGTGGTCTGTTTCTCGAACGTTGGTGAACGAGAGTTAAAAGAATAACATGGTTTAGATCTGATTGTGCTCTGGAAGAATTCGGTGGTCGGAGTCTGCCGATAGAAGTGGAGCAAAGCGGCCCGGGACTGAAATCCAGCCAAATTTCCACTGCAGGCTGGAAGCTTGGAGCTCTGATTTCAGGATGGGCCTTTAGCCAGCTGAGAAAATATGCGTGCGGAGAGACGGGGCCATTAATGCCGAAATCCTGCTTTCAACCAAAGATCTAATGGCTCTTTCTGTACGGAACATCACTCACAGTAATGGCCGCCCTAACCGTAACTCAAAACAATGGCAGTGTTTACCATTACACAAAGCCTCGGAGACTGTGAGTTAACTCTGAAAGGGTAATGGGAGCTTCGGCGGCCATAAAGGACAACAGAGATGCCTCACGGAGTGCCGAGTTAAGATCCTTGCATGCTTACTGGTTCCTTTTAGTATTATAAAAAAGTTGCTGTTGTCCTCGTGAATCACCTCCATCTCCCCGCACCGCGTTAAAGGAGGCCCGACCCGCTCCCCTTGTAACGCAGAAGTCGACCAACCAGGCTCCTTGCTCTGTGTTTATATACTGTAATAAAGCTCCTCCCCCTGTCTGGTTACTCACTGCTTGGCCGGGTGGACCCGGTTTCCCTGGTACGCCATCGTTGCCAGGGATACCCTGTAAGAAGGAACTGAGGTTGAATTGGTTTAGCCTGTGGCCACAATCTGGACACCTCCTTCTCCAGCGGGGCAGATGGAAAGTAGCCAAAGCCCTGGACCCTCTCCTGGTTTGTGTTCCAGCTCGGAGTAGACATTTACATTTTTTCTTGCCTTTCTCTGTCTATTTTTTAATCTTAGCTCTTCTGAGGCTTGGGAAATCAACACAACACCAGGTTAAAGACCACTCAGTGCTCACGGTGAGATCATATAGAAGGAAATTTGCCAGTTTATCAGGGTGATTTAAATGATGATGGGCTTAAATACCATTACAATTGCCATTGTATATTTAAAACATAACTTATAAAGATATCAAATGGACTTGAATTAAATACAGCAACCTCACAGTGAGCTTCTGGATGGTTTTTAAAAAGAAAAAAGCAGCATGATCCCCAACTACTTATTAAATGAATGTATTAAGATTACATTGAATTCATATTTTTGCGCAGTATTTTAACTACACATTAATGCTTTAGATTTACAATCTACATTAAAATTTACATTTACTTTACATTAACTTTTAAAAGCACAGGCATTAACAAAGCCCATCCCACGGCACTATCCAAAAATCCCAGAAGCCCCTTTAAAGCGTGCAAATTTAACAGCAATTTTTTATATAGCGCTCTTTTACAAACTACATTACAATTGCATGACATTACATTTACATTACATTACATTTAATTGATGGCAGCTTTAGGTGTTAAACATTATTTGCTAAATTAACATATGTTTTAAATGTAAACATTATTGGTGCATTTAAATATGCTTTAGTTCAACCCCAGAGTTACCCATGCAGGCCTTCCCGATACAGAAGCCCCACAAAGAGAGCAGGATGGAGGAACAGAAAGAAAAAGCAGAGGTACGCCCTGATGCCATCTGTTTCATACTCACGTGTGGGCCGGGGATTCCTGTAAAGCCTTGGGGCCCTGGGGGACCTGGAGGGCCCGGTGGTCCAGGAGGCCCCTAAGGCACATTAAGCACATGAGTAAAGTAAGAAGACGGTCATTCATTACTCATTAAAAGAGTCATAATCACTCTCAGATTTATTTGTATGTCTCTATTAGCAGAGTGTAGCCCTGAAACCTTATTGTAATGGCTAGTTTTTTGTTTTTTAATAAACTTCTCAAAATGCAGTGATTTAAGCAGCAGAAGGGAGATAAAGAGTGAAAACGGATGTGAGACCTGAGGACCAGACTGCCACCTGTTCTCACCACCTGGGACCCCCTGCAAGAAAAGAGTAATCAAATTCAGCACTGTGAATGACATCAGGTCTCATGATTTAAAAGGTTATGTTTAATAGCCCAAATTCTTTGAGTTGTTTATGTGTGAGAGTGTGCTAATGTCCTCCTGATTAACAACAATGAATAAAGCATTAGCTCACAGGTCCGCCAGTTCCAGGGGACATATTATTCAAACAGTTGCACTCTCCTGGTTCACCCTACGATGCAGAAAAAAAACAAAACAATTTGGTTATAGTGAGTTGGACATTTTCTGAGTAAACTGCCATAACTAGTTTAGATTGTTTCCAGGGTGATACTATGTGGTTGCTAAAGTATTCTAAATGTTTTTATGTTTTCTTATTGGAACAAATGATTTATTTAAATTAAATATATTCAATCTACACTAAAAGAGAGCATTAATTATAATTCAGATATAATAATAATGTTTTAATGTAATGACATTTGACAGTTGAGAAGTATAAATATAATAAATAGGTCAAACCAATTAGTATTTGGAATAATTATAGTGATAATTCCCTTATTACAGTACCAAGCAGTATCATTAAGATACTATTATAGTTTTTACTAATATTTTCAATCAATTTTAAAAAAATTTATTTTCCATTTTCATTTTAGTTAGATATTTTGTGATTTTTTTGTGTATTTGTCAATTTAGTAGTTTTTTTTTCCATATATGTCTATATAGTTATTTTAGTACATGCTGTTAAACTAAATTAAAATAAGATTAGTTTATTTTTTTTATAAGATTTGAAATGTTATATATATTAATTTATGTTTTAATTTAAGTTTCAGTTTTATTTTTAGTTAACTATAATACCCATGGTCCAAACACACACACACACACAAGCATGTGACATTGTGTTGCAACATGACATGACGTCGAAATGACAAAAGGTTCTGCTGTAGAATTCTATCCTGGCACTCAACAGGAATGACAGAGCACTTCATCACACTTAGGAAGAATATGCATCATTTGATATCAGCTGCCACTTTCCTCTGTGTTTAGACAAATTAGTCAGGGAGACAACAGAGGACATTAAAGAATGAAGCATTTCCAGGGCTTTTCTATCGAGGTCTCTCTTTCTCATCTCCCTCACGCACACTTCCTTTCTCTTTGATACTCGGTGATGTTGTCAGATTACAGATGACAGCTGTTATATTCACCAATTAATAGCCCTGTTTTAGCTCGAGGGCATTTTTAACTTTTTCAGCACTGTCAAACTCTTCTGTCAGACTTATGCGTCTGTTTGTGTCTCCAGGGTGGACACATCACTGTGCGTACAGACGGTCGCTCTAAACATTACTCCTCCTATTCATCGTTCCCTCCACACACACATTGTCACTGCTTCGGGGAACCTAGAAATCGCCTCCCCAGCTCACTGATCCAGACACTTACCTTGTCACCCTTAGGCCCAGTGGCTCCCTGAAAGACAAGGAGAAACACACACACACACACACAAAGGCTCAGTTAGACAGTATTATTGTGTGTAACTCTCCAGGGCCAGCGAGATGAGTGTGGATCGGGGAGGAGCAGCGACAGGTGACGTGATGCAAGCAGACAATGTGTTGCTGTTAGGGATCCAGGCAGAGTCGGATATGACCCGAGTCTGTCTCTGGCTTCACTCCTCAAGCTCTCTGCGACAAAGCCTCAAGTAATTAACATCTGATGTGAGAACAGACAACGCTAACTTTGCTTTTTTAATGAGCCGAGCTCTGGCAAGACAACAAACTCTCGCTGCCTTTGTCTCTGCAGTTTATGGAAGTTCGTTTGATGCCGTCTCTAAACGGCAGAGCAATGAACAACGGACAATATGCTTGGGTGAATTTGTTAATGACAGAGCGCATGTCACAATATGGGAATAAGCTAGAGGGGTTGAGCAAAGCATTGCTGGAGAGGACTAAATAAATAACTAAACAAACTTACAGAACTCCCATCCTGACCTGGAATCCCAGGCAATCCTTGTGTACCATCCCTACCCTGTGACACAGAATATATAAATCATTTACAAGTGCAAGACAAAAAATAAAAACACACTGGCTGTGTCTCATTACACTCCCTATTTTGTATTATATGAAATAGTATATTGTGAACATGATTATGAATAACAGCATACTTAATATGAAATATGAACTTTTCTTGCATTCTTTTTTATGCAAAATACACCATGTAAATCCATAATTGCATTCAGGTATTAAATGTAAAGAAGAGAGCAAGAACATAAAAAATGGCTGTCCCTATGACTGGGGATAACTTTTTTGTCCATGTTTTATCTCAAGTTCTTACCGGGGGTCCAATTGGTCCCATTCCCATTGGCCCCTGTGGCCCTGGTGGTCCCATTTCTCCCTTTGGACCCTATTGATATCAAGCAATACATTGGAACAGCAGTGAGGTCAGATCCATTGTGTCTTTTGGACTGAGGAGTACTGTGTTATTGCATTAGTGATCTACCCTTTGTCCCGCTGGTCCAATTGGCCCTGCGGGTCCTTGACGTCCTTCTGGACCCTGTAGGATACACATGACTGTTTTCACACTTGGTTTCTATATTGAGGGGGTTGTTTTATTTATTATTTTGATTTATTATTGTGTATCATACACTACTGTTCAAAAGGGTTAGTAAGATTTTTTTTAAATCTTTTTTTTAAGAAAATAATACTTTTATTCAGCAAGAATGCTATAAATTGATCAAAAGAGAGAGTAAAGACATTTATAATGTCTTAAGATTTCTATAACAAATAAATGCTGTTCTTTTGAACTTCCTATTCACCAATGAATCCTGAAAAATGTATCATAATTTCCACAAAAATATTAGGCAGCACAACTGTTTCAACATTGATAACAATAAGAATGCTTCTTAAGCATCAAATCAGCATATTAGGATGATTTCTGAAGGATCATGTGACACTGAAGACTGGAGTAATGATGCTGAAAATTCAGCTTTGCCATCATAGGGATAAATTACATTTTAAAATATATTCAAATAGAAAACAGTTAAACAGTTAAATTCTAATAATATTACACAACATAACTGTTTTACTGTATTTTTAATCAAATACATGCAGCCTTGGTAAGCATAAGAGACTTCAAAAACATTTAAAAAATTGTACCAACCTCAACTTGTGAACAGTAGTATATGTATCAAATAACAGTAGACAAGTAAAAATACAGACAATTCAAAGAGAACAACATCTGCAAATTTGCACACTCAGAGGGCCAAATCCATGTGTGAACACCCAAGAATACAATACTTTTTGTGCACTTACAGCAGCTCCGGGAAAACCTCTAGGTCCCTGCTCACCCTGAGTGAGAACATCAAAACATTACAAAGAGCTGGTGCATTTAAGGGATAATTTAAATGCAACTGAGACCCGCACATTTCTCTAAAAATAGTATAAATGAAAACAGATTTTCTGAGGGATTACAATAGCTGTTCATTCACCTGCAGTCCTGGAAGGCCAATACCTGAAGGACCAGCATCGCCCTAATAACACTGAAGACTGGAGTAATGATGCTGAAAATTCAGCTTTGCCATCATAGGGATAAATTACATTTTAAAATATATTCAAATAGAAAACAGTTAAACAGTTAAATTCTAATAATATTACACAACATAACTGTTTTACTGTATTTTTAATCAAATACATGCAGCCTTGGTAAGCATAAGAGACTTCAAAAACATTTAAAAAATTGTACCAACCTCAACTTGTGAACAGTAGTATATGTATCAAATAACAGTAGACAAGTAAAAATACAGACAATTCAAAGAGAACAACATCTGCAAATTTGCACACTCAGAGGGCCAAATCCATGTGTGAACACCCAAGAATACAATACTTTTTGTGCACTTACAGCAGCTCCGGGAAAACCTCTAGGTCCCTGCTCACCCTGAGTGAGAACATCAAAACATTACAAAGAGCTGGTGCATTTAAGGGATAATTTAAATGCAACTGAGACCCGCACATTTCTCTAAAAATAGTATAAATGAAAACAGATTTTCTGAGGGATTACAATAGCTGTTCATTCACCTGCAGTCCTGGAAGGCCAATACCTGAAGGACCAGCATCGCCCTAATAATAAATAAACATAAGCATCACTCCAGTCAGTCTTATCACTCTCGCACACAGTTGTGACTGATGCATGCACATGTGTGTGTATAACTTTACCTGACTGCCTTTGAGCCCTGGAGGTCCCTTGATACCAGGTGGGCCTTGCCGACCCTATAGAATAAAGATAATATGGTATTATGTGCCCATTTTACACAAGCAGTTAAATTTTATTAACTCACAAATGCATCCAAAATATAACATGAATATGTAATTGATATTTCATATTGTTAGCCATTTGATCAATGCATTGATGCATATCCATATCAATGTATCCTTATAACCCTATTAATCACACTTATTTGCTAAATGGCATCTTAACTAAGTACTATCAATATTATCATAGAAGTTATGTTAGTTTTATTTTCATTATATCAACTGCTAAGCCAAAATCACAAGTTCAATTGCTTAGAAAAGTGAACCTCTCCTCAAAAAGCTGCATGATTTGAAGTATCAGTCATATATGTAACACAAATTGTGTGCTCCTAAGTTGAATATCTGGAGTTAGGACTTGGTTTGTGCAATAGTCATATAAAACTACTTGAAGAGTAGTTTTATATGAAAGAGTATCACTAATTTATTGAGAAAGCATGCATTTTTACAGAAAAACTCGTACCTGTTTGCCTTCTCGGCCCTCGCCTGGCAAACCTGGCTCTCCTCTCTCTCCCTTGGGTCCTGGTAAGCCAACAACATTGCCATTTCCTTCAGAGAGTGAGGGGCAACTGTCACACGCATCTCCCTGGCGATGTAGACACAGATGCAATAAGAAAAGACAGAAAGCTTTCAAACTGCAAGTGAGCTGGAATCTAGATGGTCAACCATGCTTATCTGGTATTTTTTTTGCCTGCAAATTTAAACGCAGTCATATAAAAGGTAATCTATTATATCAACATGATGAATGGTTGTTAAAATATCCCATGATGGTGCATAATTTACTGCAATGTAATTAATATGTGACCGCATGATCAATGTTGCGTGACAGTGACCTTTTCTCCTTTTAGTCCATTAAGGCCCTTCCTGCCTGCTTCTCCTTGAGGTCCTTGGGGTCCAGGTACCCCATCCACACCTGGGTCTCCTTGTAAACCCTGATCACCCTACAAACATAACAATCATATTTAATGCCTAGAAAAATCCCTATTGCAGAGTTTAAAAATGTACTTACTTTCTCTCCTTGAAGACCTTGAAGACCTGGTGACCCCTGTTGAGACATCCATTTTGAAAACAAGGTCAGTGTGTTTTGGGCTTCTCAAATTAAACATTTATAGACTGATACACTAGAAGCAACACACCACCCTTGCCTCCTATTATATAAAGCGATCATAAAATAGTCAGGCTTACCTGTTTGCCCTCTACTCCTTCTCCTGGTGGGCCTGGAGGTCCTGGAAGGCCACGTTCCCCTGTGACCTTTATCGTAGATGGGCCACTTCCCACCTCAGAGGTTGTGCCTTGGCACACGCCACATGAGTCTCCCTTAAATACAAGGCACATTAAGCACATCCATACACTTTTAATGAAGGAGAGAAAAGCACGGTGTGAAAACATTCACTTACCTTTTCACCTTTTGGACCAGTTGCCCCTATACCGGGTTGACCAGGATTACCCTGTAAAAAAATGACATCACTAGTGAAAATGCATCCATCCATCTATCTATCTATCTATCTATCTATCTTTTTTTTTTACCAGTGTAACAATTTGAGTGATAAGCTGAACTGAAAAATAAACATGAATTTAAGAATGTCTTTTTTTATTTATTTTATTTTTTATATGGTTTGTCACACTTGTGCTTTAATGACAGCAGGATTCAAACTGCATGAATTCATAAAAATTCATGTAAAAAAAAAAGTTCAAAATTTGGGGTCTGTAAGATTTTGTAATGTTTTTGAAGTCTCTTATGCACTTATGCTAATCAAGGTGGTGACAAATACAGTAAAAACAGTAATGTTTTGAAATAATTTGTTCTATTTGAATGCTTTAAATTCAATTTATTCCTGTGATGACAAATCTGAATTTTCAGCAGCCATTACTCCAGTCTTTAGTCACCTAATCCTTCAGAAACCTGACAGTGTCCTGGCAGTTTACACTAAATTCAGCGAGACAGTCTTATTATTATTATTATTATTATATTTGCCTCTCCAACTGTGGTATTTGTGTGTCTCCTGGTGCTGTGAGGTTGCAATCAAAACACTTTACAATCAGTACAGAATAACAAAGTCTGAGTTGAGCTTAATCACCTTCTCTCCATTATTTCCACTTGACCCTTTTGGACCAGGCTTGCCCTAAAAAACATCAGCATCTGCACATTAATCTAATGCTGAGGTCAGTCATAAATCACAGATGCAAGTTAAAAACACAAAGAATATACAAGAATAATAAAACAAATGGTTACTTACAGTTTTCCCCTCATTTCCTTTGCTGCCTGCATTACCCTATAACCAGAAAATGTTACATATGAATGTACAACGTATAACAAAAAACTACTGTCTACACCTTATTGTTTCCCGAAATGACAATACTATTTTATAATGTGATAAAGATTGCTTCAATTTGATAATTACCACACACACACTACAGACATGCACAGTGGCAACAAAAAGTATTTGGACACATAAGCCACACTTAAGCATTTCAATGCACTGGGAAAAAAAATGGCATTGAAAAAAATGCACTCTTAACTTTTCTCAGAACAAACTTTTAGCAATTACTTTTAACCATCTGGTCCCAAGGTCATTTTTAATGGATGTATGAAGTCAGTTTCTCTCCACACAGGTGCCCTAGAGAGCAACTACAGGTGTAGTTCATCACATTAAGTACAGAGGTGTTCCACTAAATCTGACAACCGACTTATTTTTGTGAAATTCTTTGTTTCAATTACCTAAAATAATGACATCCATACTAATAATTTTCAGGGTCACTGCACATGTATATGTATGTACCTGTTTATAATAGTGTATAACATTACAACCATTTGAAAATGTAGAAATTCATCATCCTAGTGAATACATTTCCATTAGGTTTACCTTTTCCCCTTTTAGTCCAGCAAAGCCACTTGGACCTGGTTCTCCCTGTGCATGAAAATCAAGTAAAAAGAAAGAAAATAAAAATAAAAGCATAGAATATCAGTGCATATTCTATTGTTTAACAGACATGAAATAAAAGCCTTGGCTGCTTAATTCCCCAATCTGTCATTAGATAATTTTTAAAAGCATTTGTGCCTGAGGCTTATATCTGAGCCGAATGCGTGGAGTTATACAGATCAGGGATGTCTGCGGTTATGCATGAGCCAATATATGCATCCCTGCACACTCATACACAACCACTGAAGTGGATATCAAAAACTGTTTGCATTGTAATTTACTGCACTTCAGGACTTGTGGGAGAAAGTGATGCAGAAGTTTTTAAATGCTGTGTGCTGGATATCAATGAGCAATCACTCCATCACATTCACCTGCTCTCCTTTCTGCCCAACACCTGGATCTCCCTTCTCTCCCTTTTGAGCCCGATTCAAAATGCCTGCTGGAATATCTCCAATGGTAGGGCAGCCAGAACACGGTTCACCCTAAGAGAACAAAGATAGCAAGATTTCGCAACTTAATTTTGCTTCAGAACTTCTCCCAGTGTCAAGCAATTCACAAACAGTGTACAGATTCTTCATCTTTCTTGCCAACGTTTGGCAGACTCACCTTTACGCCTTTGGCCCCATCTGCTCCTGGCTCTCCCTGTGAAAGAATCACAATGCACAAGACAGTTTGTAAAAATGGCTCAAACTCTGGATGACATTTTCAGTGACTCAGCACTCTTGAATTTCAAAAAAAAAAAAAAATGCAGGCGGTAGTTTAGCCTGGAATACACCGCAATGTGCTGTAGTTGTCACAACACTGATTTTTAAGAAAAATCTCTGCAACAGGAAGCAGCTATTAACATTAAATTGAAAGCCTATTTCATTGTGTCTGTGTATATGTGTGGTCATATTGTGTATTTTGGATTGGTTAATGGTTTCCCAGATACAGACTAAAAATAGGGCAAATAAAAAAAATAAACTTCATAGTTACTTTCCAGTGCCTTTTCCAAAAGAAGTTAAAAATGGTCCATGATTTTTATTTATTTTTACATTTTGCTTTTTATCATATTAAGTATTGCTTGATTTAAAAAATAAATAAATAAAATGCAAACGTTGCATCATATTGTAAACTCAAAACTCTCCTCTTTCCAAAAACAAAACAAACTGAAAACTAAGTGGCAAAAATTACGCCCACATGCACATCTCAATGACAGATATTCAGTGTCCTAGTAATAAAATAATGGGGAGGAAGTTGGATACATACTAATAGTCTGTAGTGTTGTTTCTAATTTCTCATGCAAAGAGGGGTATTTACACTTAAGTCTGAAATGTACAGTAGCAAAAACAGGCCAATTAATTCTAAGGGTCAGAGAAAGGGTGGAAAATGGTAATGTAAGCTAAATTATGACTGTTTTTAGTGCAAGGAATCCTGATTAACATTATAAGTGGACCTCAGAGGAATAAAATAAGATGATAAAAAGAACTACACACAGATTTTAAAATCTGAGGAAAAAAATTGAAGAAAATGTGAGTGAAATTTATAGAAAAACCGCCTTCATGATGTTAAAGTAGTTTATTTTTTCATCCAGCAGATATATTGACTGGTAAATGCCCAGTTTATTAGCCATTTCATTCATTGTATTTTTATAATATCCCACCTTGTGCTACTATGTTGTATTGTAGATATTAATATTTTTACATATGTGTGTGTTTGTGTGCTTCTATGCAGTAAGAAACAGTAAGTAAACAGCAAAAACTTACCTTATGTCCTGCTTTGCCATCCAGTCCAGCAGGGCCCTATGTAAATAGAGGCATACAAGTATCAGCATCAGTCTCCCTAATCATGACACTAATATCATCCTAGCTGACCGCAACTTCTCCACTGTAAATATCCCGCATTTGCACCCTGCCACTTTCTGCATCCCACGCTCTCACTCTCTGTCCTACAACTAGGTATGAGGAATAGATTGTGATGGTATTGGAAATCATTACAGAGAAATGCAAACAAGCGGTTTATGGTATGCTGGACAGAATCCTTTTTTTGTCCGAATTTTTCCCTCTTACTCTGAAGAAGAGAGAGGAGAAATTTTAATAGGCTAAAAAATGGAAAGGCCTTTACCGTAGCCATTGAGTAAAATGAAATCTGACACAGAAAGTGGTCTAAACTTTGAGGGGGGAAGGCTGATGGATTTCATGGATGATAGGAGAGACCTGAATGTTCCTGAAGCTATAATGAAGCACGATAGAAGATCTGTTCTCCCTGTGAGAGGGTAGTGTAATGGCGACAGCATTTCTTATTCAACACAACAACAGCAGGTGAAAAAAACCTCGCTGATTGTTGGCTTATTTCATTGAGCTTGGCAAACACAAATATGGCGGGCAACTGAGGTGAACAGCATTGTCAGCTGGATATTTTGCAATGATAAAGTGTCTACCAGGCACAGATTTGAGTATTGGAAGATAAAAGCAGTTTCAGGATGCTACACAGAGACATTTAATCAAACATGCTGAACTGTTTTTAGCTTTTTGTGATAAACACAAGCGGTTTGTGCAGTTGGTTTTGAGAATGAACTCACAGGTGGACCCTGTTCTCCTTTGCCTGGGGCCCCTGGTTCTCCTTTAGGCCCCTGCTTGCTCTGAAAGGCCACAGTGTTGCCACTGGAGTCAAAAGACACCACTGGACATGGTTCACATGGATCTCCCTGAAGACAAAAAAAAAGCATACTAAATGGATTGTTCTTCTAAAATTGAAAACTGGTTAAAAACTAGGACTCGACTCGGACCCAAGCCTATTGTATATAAATAATGTTAATTAACTTAAGAAAATGACATTCATATTATGGTGAAAGTCATTTGGGTTTGGAACAACATGAGATTAAGTAAATAATGAAACTGTCCCTTTAAAAATAAAATAATTAAAGCAATAAGAAGAATATGCACTGTGACTTTCTGTGAATTCTGCGCAGACTCATAACAAGCAACAGTAATTTCCATGCAGAATCTGAAATTCAGACTGCTTAGACTTACCTTCTCGCCTTTAGGTCCCCAAGGACCTCTCGGACCCTGTCAGCAAAACAAACCATCAAGTCATTGGGTATGCATGAAGATTAGAAGCGCAGAAGCTCACTGAGTTGCAAATGCAAATTATGTGCTGATAGCTCCATTGGTAATAAAACTAATTATGGTGCTGATGATAGTAAACACATTTTGTCCCTTACAGTGACAGAACAATCAGGAGACTGATAGACAATCAGGATAATTAGCATCTTCTGTCTTAGCAATTCAGCACACGTCATCGTTTCACATTGACATCCCTCTATAGGTCAAAATGAGAAAAAAAATGCACTTACAGGTTCTCCAGGCTTTCCGTCTTCACCATGTATCCCAGAATCCCCCTAGAAATGGAGAGAATGTTTTGCTATTATTAGATATAACATTGCAAGGAACACAAAAAAAAATCTAATGGTACATTTTCATTAAAACACATTTAACATCCTCTTCACTTTGTGGTCATAGCAGGAAAACATATACTAGTAAACATACTTTTTCTCCTTTAGATTCTGGAGTTCCACCAGGGGGCCCCTGTGAGATAAAAACAACTGTTTAGGAAGTAAAAAAGAGACAAAATAGAACACTAGCATACTGATAACTGTATAATGCCCAGTATACACTGTGCACTTTTTTTGTATGTTAAACAGTGCACAATATGCAACAATAGATGCTTTAACACCATTAGAATACAAAATGTACAGTATGTCACATGACATCAAATTGTATGTTAATTATTAATTTATATTATACACAGTACTGTTCAAAAGGTTGGGGTCGGTGAGATTTTTTAATGCGTCTTATGCTCACCAAAGCTGCAATTAGTTGATCAAAAACAGTAAAAACTGTAATATTGTGAAACATTAGAATTTAAAAGAACTGTTTTCTATTTCAGTGTTATGTAAAATGTAAATGTAAAATATAACTTATTCCAGTGATGCAAAGCCGAATTTTCAGCATCATTACTCCAGTCGTCAGTGTCAAATGATCCTTCACAAATCATTCTAATATGCTGATTTATTATTACATTTCTTGTTATTACTTTTATTGAAAACAGCCGTGCTCTTTAATATTCTTGTGGAAACTGTGATACATTTTTTCATGATTTTTTTGATGAACGGAAAGTTAAAAAATAGAACTTATTTAAAATATAAATATTTTGTAACATTATAAATGTTACACTGTCAATTTAATGCATCTTTGCTGAATAAACATTAATTAAAACCTTTGAACACTAGTGTACACCTCAACTTACCTCAAAATCTCAAATATTTTTTGATTGATTTTTATTTTTATTGGGCTTTTTATTAAGCTATTGTATTTTTAATGTGATGGCTTTTTTAATCCAATTTTGGTGTACAATATTTTAAGTCAGCCTGATCAAATAATAAGTGACATAATATAATTTTCAATTAAATTTGATCACTGGAAATTAAAGGTCTAGTCAGTTTTTCTGCTGAATACCAAATATGCTAGCAAATGTGTTAGGTCTACACATACATGCTACAGGAATAGTGGTATACAGTACATAATTACTGTAGAAATGTTACTGTAGTATGCGGAGTAGTATACTATACTTAATATAGCCTGATTATACTACACTGTAAAACCGAACAGTGAAATTAATTAAATGAAATGAGTTAACTTCACTCAAATAATAATGAAAGTTAATTGGACTTAATTGAAATAAGTTCTGTAAATTTAAAATGTTGTTGTAGTAAGGTGAACTTAAAATGATTGCGTTTTCTAGTAACAATCTAATTATTTTAGATTTTTTCCAATTCAGTAATGAGAGGAAAATACTTATTTTCCTAAACTGATACAACAAAGCTGAAAAGTTGGTCCAAATGCATTGATTGACAATAACAGAAAAAAAAAAGAAAAGAAAAAAAAATCAGTTAAATTTTTTCTCTGAAAAACTTGGCAGTTGCAGTTGCAGCTCCTATTTTTTTACAACACTGTTTTTGGAGGTTGACTCTATTTTCTATCCAATAAACTCAAAGACAATACACTAGAGAATGCATCCAAAACT
Organism: Sinocyclocheilus rhinocerous; assembly: GCF_001515625.1. Taxonomy (NCBI): domain Eukaryota; kingdom Metazoa; phylum Chordata; class Actinopteri; order Cypriniformes; family Cyprinidae; genus Sinocyclocheilus; species Sinocyclocheilus rhinocerous. The sequence continues at coordinate 680,616 of NW_015658395.1, forward strand.
TAATAACTTTAAAATGTATTAAAACCTGAAATTGGAATCTTAAAAATTGTCTAGAAAGAATGCATTTAAATAATGAATCTTCCTACTGGTGGTCCTGGTTTTCCAACTCCAGGTGGTCCAGGAGGTCCTGGGCGGCCTGATTCTCCTGCAAGCCCCTCTGGACCAACTACACCAGGAACACCCTGTGAATTAATCAACGCTGAGAAACACTTGCTGTGCATAACAAGCACTAAAGATAATGACACCACAAAACTAGTTCATTTATAGTATCCCAGAAAACCGTTAAAAATCCTCAAGAGGATCAGTCCGTTTTACCTTTTGTCCTTTAGGGCCCACCACACAAATAGGATTAGCTCGACCCTATGACAGCCAAGACCAACAAAAGATCATTAGCTTGAGTTCATCTCAAACGCTGGCATTAGCAGTATCACACTGCTTATATAACAACCCTCCAACAGGAATCAAACAAGTCAGTTCACCGATGACTGGAGGCTTAGATAGATAAACAGTTTAAAAGCAAATTCCAAATATGCATTAGTCGGCTCGGCCATATTCGCCATCCCCTTAGCATGCTTTGTATACGGAATAGAAAAGATTAAGCGTAATGCGATCCGACTATCCATTTAAAAGAATCAACGAGGCTGCATTGATTTGTGGCTCTTTGTTGGCTTATGTAATCTATGCAGCATTAAGAAGATTTAACACCCAAACAGATATCTAATGAGAAGAAAAGGCAGCACTGAGTATATGGGTAAGAGTCTAATGCATAATGCTTTTCACAGTAGAGTGCTGTGAATATATGGAGCCACTTTAAACAATATAAAAGGAAAGAGACTCTTGCATCCTTTTAAAATTAAAATATGTGCACAGAGACATATTATGCATTCTATACAATTGCTTTTTGAGAACACTCCTGCAGCGAGACAATGAAATATATCAACACGTCTGAAGGAGACTCAAGAGGGCACTGGTATATATAATGTACATAAAGTATGAGCATCTTTGACTTTCACATCAAATGCTAGTCGCTTACATCTTTGCCTGGATTTCCGGGCAAACCTGTGGCTCCGACTTCTCCTTTCTGTCCTTTGTCACCCTGAGAATATGTATGACAGTGACAGACAGGCAGACAGACAGAAATGGAGATAAGTAAGCGGAAAGCTGTAATGCACTCATTAACAGTCATACCGTCTTCCTTTACCTTCACTCCTATAGCTTCTCCCCAGTTGGCAGCCAGACCCTGAAACGTAAGAGAATGAGAAATGGGTGAATCAATAGCCAGAAATAGTATCAAGATATCCCCTCTGCTTCAGTGAAGCCTGTTGAACACACTTACCGACTCTCCCTTCGCTCCTTTCTCCCCTTTAGCACCTTCTAAGCACTAAAACACACAGATACAGCATGACACCAAAGTAACTAATTCACATTCAGTGGAGGCCAAAAATATGAGATGACAGAGAAAACCTGGAAGTGATTATCTAATTTAAACCTGGAAATAATACTAAAATAAGACATCCAACTTTCACTCAAACTGTCATGCGGATAATATAATCTGATATATATATATATATATATATATTAGTGCTGTCAAATGATTAATGAAGCTAGCTCCTAATGAGGCATTTGTATAAGATGCCAAAATAAACAGTGCTGCAGTCATTTATTCCCAGCAAGCCTGGACAGAGAGCGGGATTTAGCACACAAACATACTTATTTGGTATGATTCAGTGTTTGACATTTCTTACCCGGTCTCCCTTCTCTCCTTTGAGGCCTGACTGACGCACATGGCCCTCCTGAATAACCTGCAATAAAATGAGGAATTCAATGTACTCCATTATACTTGGAGTATACATTATACTCCGCACTTTATAGCACAATGTCATATGAACCCTATGTTGAAAAGACCAGCTTGGATTGAGCCAGTAAGCAAAAAACATGTGTTTACTGTGCCAAGGTTTCAATCTTGTACATGCAAATATGGAACAGAGCATGTGGCGTGATAAAAGCACTGATCAACTGTGCAAAAATATCTGGCACTGGACAAAAAAAAACATTTCTAAATGAAAATATTTCTAAATGCATTTTGTGCATTTACACTACACAGTGCATGTGTGTTTGCAAGTGCATTGATAGCTGCTTCTCATAATGTTCTTATAAAAGTTCCTCCAAAGCAGCCGCAAGTCTGGCCAACATTTAAACATTCATACCCAACAAGTATCATGAATCCTTGCCAGATTTTTCAAAGACATAAATGCATCTCTTTCCAAGGGCGTGATAACGCAGCACTCATGCACACTCAAGCATGCAAATCCTGCTGCCTACCTACACAGCCATTAAACATGCTGCACGCATGACAACCTGAACGTGAATACCCACACTCGATTCCTCATTGAGCAGTACACAGCCTGCACACTGGAAAAAAAGAGAAAACCAGGTTGTTCCTATCCATGACATGTCTGTGTGTGATTTTTGAAATAGTATTTCGCTCCACTCTACTTTAAACCAGCTTTGCTTTTTGATGTTGTTTCATATGTTGGCCTGCTGGTGGCAGTGCAACATAACGTTAATTGGCATGGGAGTGCAGAATCGGGGGCGCGCGCACGAGGACCACGACTGCGTGCCATTTCAGCTTGCCACGGCCCTCTCACGGGAGACAAAGATCAATAGGAACAGAAGACTCCTCACGGCAATGTTCACCAACGCCAGCTGCAAAGCTATAAGGGAGGTGGGACACGCAAAGTCAAATACTTATAAATAGCTGTTCGTTTTTAGCGGAAGAGTACAATTAAAACAAAATCCACCACCAGTCGAGTCCTGCTCAGCCAACAGGCGGTTAACGGGCATTGATGTGGTGAGGTAAGAGAGAAGGAGAGGAAGGGGCCGCAGCTCTGAGAACGGTTGGCTGACGCTCTGGGCTGATTCATTCTTTCCAGAGGTGCACACAGAAGAAAGCTACATGATGAAAATCAACTCTTTGAGATTTTCACGCACTCGCTCTGTTCGCATGAATGAATGGATTTATGTGCAATCCTATATTCTATTGTTAGAGACCATATCGTTTTAAGAGAGTCTTTGTCTATGACCAATTGTGCGCGCTCAGTGCTGTAGAGGAACATACCGGGTTTAATACAATTTAAGCTCAAACAGCAGCATTTGAGCCATTATATTGCTACATATATTATCAGCAAATTTAATTTCAAAGCAAAAATCTAGGTTACAGTGAGGCACTTACTATATAGTGAATAGGGCTGATCCATAAACATTAAAATACTCACTGTTTTCATAGTATAGACAGAAGACATGAAGAATATGCATGTTAACATTAATCTTGTGTTAGAAAAAAAAAATACATTCAATTTCAGTCATTCAACATCAATTTTACAACTTATTTGCCAACTGTAACACCTAAAACACTAAAATGGTTGTAAAAAGATGAAAACAGCTTTAGTTTGAACAGAATAAATAATGTAAAAGCTTTTCTAAGATTATAAGCTTTACATTTGTTTTTAAATCCTTCAAATGTTTCCCTGTTTACTTCCACTGTTAGTACCGCAATGTAATCTTGATTAGCGCTTTTATGTTGTTTCAAGAAAATGGAGGAAGATCAACTTTTTAATGATTTAGCAAATGTGAGATTGATCCCATGACAAAAAGGACACATGGGGTTGTGTGGACTTCACAGATGCACAAGGTCCTACATCCAAATCAGTGTTACTCAGAATATGAAGTATTTAGCAATATTTTGAATATCTGTTTTTATATTCTCAACTTTCATTTTAATTTAAGTTTTACAGATTTTCTTATGTTCTTGACATTTTTATTATTATTTCTTTATTTTTCTATATATCCATTTTTTATTTTAATCTAAAAAGTAATTTTAGAATAATTTAAGCTTTATTTATGTCTACTTTTTGTGTTAATTTCCGTGTGTGTGTGTGTGTGTGTGAGAGTGTTCATCTAATGCTTATATTTTATTTCAGCTTTAGTTACATTGCTAAAAATGATTTTTAATAGTTTAGTTTCAGTTATCAACAACACTGGTTCGCAACAATTTGAGACACGGCCGTTGACCCATTGTTTAGCTCTGTGAATTAAATCAAAGCCAAAAAAGCCCCACTCACATCCCACTCAAATATTGGCATTTTCAGGCTTTGCAATTCATTTGAAAAAAGGTAATACCTTTTTTCTACGAGTCATAAAAAATAAGTTGAGTGTTGAGTGGGTGCAGAGAGGGGAAAAGGTGGCAAACAGACAAGAGTTTTATGTGCGAAACATGGGTGTTATTCACATATTGTGCCAGAGTAGCACATTTACCAAGCAAATGCAAGTCCCTTTAATTCCAGGTGGTGTAATATTGCACAATATGCTGAATTATCATAAGTATATTATCTCATGAGTTTGTCAGGGTCAGTGTCAATGTTCTTCCCACTGCAACTTAGCACGCAGCAATTTACTTACCAATTACACTGAATTTCTACAGCTATTGGGTAAAATCTGCTGGGGCCACAATTCTTTTTGTCAGGTTTGAAGCCTTATAATTGGGACTACCTGTTGCTGTTCATGGCAAATAGAAATATTTGATTTTCTGGTTACTTAATTCAAATAACTTACTTTTTCTGCCAGTTCCTTGGATCCGAGAATTGCCTGTAGAACACAAAAACAAAGAAATGGACAATGTAAGAAATGTTAATGTTACAAACTTTAAAAGACACAATGAATCCAAAGTAGCTACAGATCTAATAACCATGTTTTCAGCAAACATGAAGAGAGATCACATAAAACAGGAAAGCCTCCTAAATAGGGTCTAGCGATGCGCATATTATGCCATCTCTAACTTTTCATGCTTACCTAACAATGTTCTGCTGACTTGATGTTGGCATATCTTTATCTAGAATTGTTAGTCTTATCATTTTACCGTTACAGAGTTTCATCAGTATGATCAACAGTGAATATGAAACTCTTTTGAAAGAGTGCAAATGGGGAGGAGAACTGGCAGGAACGGAAAGGGGGAAGTGCAGTGAGGAGGGACATGATTTGAAAGAGAACATCGGGGACAGGCAGAAAAACAAAAGATGTGTTTGTGGAGCAGATGTGTAAGTAAATCCTCGAGTCATGTCCGAGCAGAGAGAGCAAACACAGCATCGGGAAGGCTAATCAGACTGGATAGGCATGAAAAAGGAAGGAGAAATCATAAAAACAAGAGTATGACAGAAAAGAGCTAAGTAGCTAATCTCCGGTCATACCCTGAGATCCAGGTTAGAAATTGCTGAAAGCGCATGCACGCACGCATGCACACACAAACACCGAAAACAGGGTTCCACAGAGAACATGAAATGGACATGTTGTCCGTATAGCTACAGGCTTGCACAGGATGGAAGAGAATTGTGATGACCTGTTCCAAAAACCCTAGTGGAATGAGTGCATGAATAATGCAGGAAACTTTGTTTAGCTGCAACCGTGCAGCTCTCAGTTCATGAATTTCTCCCTGCCGGTGAGCTCAACAGAAAACAGATGTGATGACAGAAGAATGCTGTGCTTCTATAGGGACTTTAATGCGGGGTTGATTGAGGATCTGCGTCGGAGGAAGGGGTTAATCCAGAAGTAGACTAATGCTAGCAGCGTCCAACACAGCCTGGAACTCATTACAGTCTGTCGTAAAACACAGACTGCTATGGTACAAGACAGTAACCTGGGTCAGGAGAAAACATGGGAGCTTGTGTGAATTTTTAAATTTTTTTTGGCCTGTCTGCGCATGTATATCTCCAACAGATAAATAAAGAAAAGGGCTGGAAGTATGTCTGTGCTGAGCTTGAGCTCACAGCTGTGGAGCTGTGTGATAAAGATTGTATATGGAAGAATTCCACAAATTAACAAACACGCACAAAATTACCATAATTTGTGCATGATCTCATGTACACGTCGGCAAAACATGGCAGTTTCTTTAAAAGTAATACAACTGCAAATATATTGAAGACATATGCTACATTTATATATATATATATACAGGTGCATCTCAATAAATTAGAATGTCGTGGAAAAGTTCATTTATTTCAGTAATTCAACTCAAATTGTTAATTATATATTTTTATTTTTTTATAAAATGTTTTTAGATAATTTAATGGTACTAATTAATACTTATGCAATAATTATGATAATTTTTTTCCAATTGAAAATAATATTTTTTTCTACTATTTGTATATTACTTTTCAATTAAGGCAGTATTTCATGTTTGAAATGTGGAGTGTGTCTATTTTGCACTCTTGATATTTAAGAGCGTCACCCCTTCATTGTTGTGCACTTTTTTTTTCTTTTTTTTTCAGTCTGAAATGACAGAAAATGAACAGAAATATATATATATATATTAGGGATGCACCGATACTGATACTGGTATCGGTATCGGGCCCGATACTGGTCTCCTGTACTCGTACTCGTTAAAATGCCCCGATACCAAACGCCGATACCACACAGCATGTGATAAGCGCCATATTCAAACAAAGAAACACCGACAACAGAACAACAGACAGCAGAATGGAGTTAAGGATGTCTACTACGAAGTATATGTATGCAATGAATATAACGTTAAACATTCAGTATTAACGCCTGTATAGCTGATGAGCGCGAGCTGATTAACAAAGCACGCTGAGTGGATTGAGCGCGCGGCGGCGCAGATGCGCGAGCACACACATATATATATATATATATATATATATATAAAGCATACACTGGAAAATTGAAGTCGTTTTTTTTTTCCAGTAAATAAATACATTTTCTTAATATAATAAATTAAAGTATTTAAATAAATTTATTTGAAATGAAAAAAAAACAACATTTATTTGAGAAGAAAAAGAACGATTAGACAGTAAGACATTATAAAGAGACCTTTCATAGACTATAAAAAGTTCATTTTTCTTACCCCATTTAAATTGTAATTATAAATCAGGGTTAGATTAAATAAATAAATCAGTGTGTTAATGGGGTAAGAAAAATAAACTTATTTCATTATATATATTTAATGTAAGTTTGTTTCTCAAGCAAATGTATCTCATTGTAAAGATGTTTGCTTGAAAGTAAGTAATTCTTGCAGTGTATAAATTGTGCATTGCCATCTAAATTCAGACAATTGCTCAATTTGGCTGGCAAGGTCAAACATTGATTTGTTAGTTCTGCTAACATTTTATCAGAGGGATTAAATTAGCAAATACTGAGACAGGAAGTGGCATTAAGCACACAAAGTGATACATCTAATGTGTACCAATGGAGCTAATTCCTCTGTCACTATGGCAGCAAAGATTAAGAGAGCATTTTACACCACGAAACCATTTTAAATCATCTCCACCTCAAATCTCCCACTGTTCTCGTGAGAGAATGGAGAGTGATTCGTGTTGAGACGTTTATCCACGCAAAGCAGGAGTTGAATGTTGGTGTACGTGTGACTGTGTAGACTTAACAAACTGCTTTGAGTGCGTTTGGCTCCAATACAGGGCCCTCTGGATGTAATTACGTCGCATGTGTGAGTGTATATGAAACAATACACGTGGCAAGCGGAGAAGATATGTGACCAGTTGGAGACCAGCTGAAGTACCTTCACCAACCAGCTTTTAATTAGCCCTGCTAATGATCATGACTCACTGCTGCCAGGAGAAACAACAAGAGCAGCCCACACCAACATCACAAATCCTCTTTTCCACAGAGGACAAGTTACTCCCCCCATATTCACAGCTTGCGTTAGCAGTGAAAATAGCATCCAAATATCTGGTTTAAGTGGAAGTCATTGTTATCTGGAAAAGACTTAAGGTTATTCTTGGGGAAGTCTGAGACACACACATGCAAAAAGATGTGATTTTTCAGCAGTCAAATTGTGTTGCTGATGAAAACTTCAGCTCTAGTCCATGCAACTTTGATGGAGTTTTGTTTATAGTGTACGGTTGGCTAGCAGTAGGATTGTTTTAAAGTGATTGCTCACCCAAAAATCAAAACTCTTTCATTTACTTGCCCCATTATACTCCAAACCTGTATGATTGTTCTTTTTCCATGAATCACGCAGGAGGTATTTAGCCAAATGGCTGATTTTCTCTTTTCCCATAAAATTAAGGTTGATAATAGCAGCCTGCTGTCAAGTAAAAAAAAAAAAGTATTTAAAAAAAATATCTTCGAAATGTTTAATATAATATAATATAATAAAAATATTTTAATATTTTTAAATATTAAGACATTACATAATGTAAACAATAATTGTATTAATTTTTATTGTGATTTCACTCCCTGTGCATTAAATAAAATTACACATTTTAATCTAGGTTACACTTTATTTTAAGGTGTCCTTATTACAGCGTAATTATACATTTAAGTACTAAGGAATATTAAGTAACTATGTGTATTTACTATATGGTTAGGGTAAAGATTAGGGTTTGGCTTAGGGTTACTTGTAATTATGCAAAATGCATTGTTTTTATAATAGCAAGTGCATGTAACGTGTAATAAGATAAAATAAAGTAAAAAATAAAGTGTTACCTATACAAACCATAATTTATCCAGACACCTTCAACATTTCTCACATTATCACAGTTTATTCGCTATAGTTTAGAAAATGGTAATAAAATATGACAAGAACTCAAGAGTTAAACTGTGTCAGAACTAATTCAACTTGATAATGTCAGATATCTTTGATAGAAAGGTATGTAATTAATTAAGTTGAATAGCTGTCAGCTGTTAAATTTAAGTACATAATTAGATAATACCAATTTAGGTCAACCAATTACCAAGCATTGCTTAATTTTGTTCAATCTGTGTTGTAAAAAGTTTGCATTAGCAATTAAGGGGAAAACACTTGAGAAAAACATGGTCAGGTCAAAGTGTCTGAATAATTTTTGGTCCCAAATTTTTTATAAATTTTACTGGTAATCCAATGTATGAATAATTTTTGGGTATAATATGTCTGTCAGGGTTCTGGACTGTCTGTGTGTGTTTTGCTCCCTGTGACCCAGTTTCTCCTCTTGTTAATTGTGTTAATTTGATTCCAGCTGTGTCTATTTTGTCCCTCGTTATCCAGTCCTTATAAGCCCCAGTCTGTTCAGTTTGTATTTGTTGGTTCTACCAGTGATGTACGTGTGTCTACCTCCTGTTCCCTGTGTTGGATTTACCCTCTGTGTTGGATACCATTAAAGACTCTTTCGATTATCCACGGCTCTGTGTTCCTTCTGGCAGCGTAACGTGACAATGCCACAGTTTACTTTATTTTGCTATCCTCACTTACATAAATGAACTATACTGTCCTGCACCCACTAGTGAAAAAAAATATAAAAAATTATATTGTGTCTGAATAATTTTTGGTTTGACTGTGTGTATGTGTGTATATATATATATATATATATATATATATGATTGACCCACAAAAAAACACAGCTTATTAACTGTAGATGAGGGCCAACTATTCAAAAGACATTCAAAATGACCACTAATAACAGGAGAGAAAAAGAGAGAGGGCGAGAAGAACAACATGTAGATGCAGGAACAAATGTGCATAGACTAGAAGAGAAAGAGCAAGTATGAATAATAAAAGAGCATTTGATTTCAGCATTTCTACGGCCCACTGGGCATTGTTCACAAAAATTTACATTGATTTCCAGTTTCTGCAAAAGAGCTCATTCAACTGCCTGCTAGTGGGATGCTTAATGGCCACTAACTGTGCCATTTTATGTCGAATATATCAGGATGAGAAATATTTATCAGCCTACAACACATCTTCAGCTCATCTTGTCATCTTTTTATGTGCTGTAATACTGCTGGGATGCACCATTCAAGTGTTTTAACTCAAAAGGGTGCTGCAAATTAATATATCATTAGTATATTCACCTAAAGAGACTGGCAAACCTATTTTAGGAAGATTACTTCTTTGGGCTTCCTGAGGCTTGCACGCAGGAATTGTTTGGTTTGCACCATTAATTAATGTGCACAAATTAATTTGATGGATGTCATTGGTTATCGTATATTTGTTGCGTTTTAAAATAGCGTATTGAATAAAAAAATACAGCTCGTTAAAAAACGCATCTTGAGGCCTCTTCAATATGTTCCATTCCATTGCAAATTTTCTGCTTTTGAAAGCAAGGATGCATCCTCTGTCTATGCCCCCTTAATAGCTCCCACTGCAGGCAAGTACGTGTGTGTCTTCAAACACTTCAAACCATCTCAAGATCAGGATCCCACATTCAATAACTAACAACCCCTCTATTCATTTCTGTAAGATCTTTTCATTAGAGGCCCTTTCAGAGACACTTTCAGTGGCTCATTTTCAAGTGCTATATCAAGGGTTGTTTTTGCAAATGAATGAGTTCATGGACTGTATTTTAACAACAACATATCTACAAATTAATTGCAACAGATTATAATTTTTAACAGTCAAATTAATTTACCTGAGTGAAGGGATTGGTCACAAACTCCACCTGGTTCTCTGCGGCTCGTCGACTCTTGGGAGCATCCGGTGGGCACTAGAGAAGCACAAAGAGCACAGGTCGAACTGATTTAGGTATAATATAAATATTAGATGACAATTTTTAACTTAGAACTTAAACTTAAAATTCAATTTGCTGCCTAATAAAATAAAATAATAAAATAAAATAGCAAACAAAATTGCTAAAATAATTACTTGAAAATATAAAAATAAAAGCTAATATGAATAAAAACCATAACAGTATATAAAAAACACTAAAACAACACTGGATTTGATTTATGTTTAAAAAATCCTTCTCATGCACATTTCCTGGTGTTGATATAAATGTGGTCTTTCAAGACATCTACAACATAAGGCATCTTTTCTTCTGCATTTCAAGATGCAATCGCTGACTCCTCTGCTTTTAAAAAGCCACGTTAGAGCAAATGCATTCAAGGGGGAAATAGTTGCCCTTGTTTCCATTTTAAACACTGCTTGCAGGGAGCTTTGAGCATTCGCCCCAAAACAGCAGAACACAAAGAACTTTGTTGGCTTACATTCAAACACACACACACACACACACACACACTATGGCAACCATGTTGATGTTTTAGTCAGATGGTTTTAATGTTAATAATACCTTACCTCACAAATAGGTAACTAACATGTAAAGGGAATAATAATTTTTTCAGACTAAAAATGGTCCATCTGGCACGTAACTAATGATGTCTAACAGTTGTTGGCTGTGAAATATCCTCTGATCCAAAATTGCATCAAATTTCAAAATGCCAGCTCCGAGTTGGCTGTACGTATTCCCATGTGCGCTTCCTTTGTCAAATAAGTTTCGCAGGTGACATTTCCTGATCTCTACCTTCTTTACTATTCCAGGCTGTGGGTGGCTGTATGCTTTTCATACAGGCTGAAGTTATCTGCAAGTGAGGCATTCCTGTGAGCCTTTACGATTCAGCAAGCCTTGCCAAAGCTCTGATCAATTCAGAGAGGAGAAACGCACCAAATTCCAAATCCTCAAATAAAGCAGCACTCCCACATCGATGACTCAAGCGCTGTTCCTCCACCACAGCCGCCTCGATGGAAGCCGAGTCGCTGCTGGAGCTTGATCCATCAAGTACAACTACAACAATGATTTTTTGACAGAAAGAACGCATCCATTTCCTCAGCAAAACATGAGCTTTGCCTCCACTGTGATCATTGAAAACATGTGCGAATGTTTCATCAGCTAGGGTGAAATATTACTTGACAATACTGGGAAAAACACTCACCCTTTAAAAAATTATTCTACCTTTGCTTGGATTGTGGTAAGTTCAAACCTCTAAGGTAAAATTATATAGCTATTCATGTAATTTACATGCATGGGACCATAACATTGTTAACTGACTCACTGTTAACTAATTTCACAGCTACTTTGATGCAAGCTGCTTCACTTTTGAATAAATATTTAACCTCAAAAATTTAATTATATTTTCTCTCTCTGTCTCACTCTCTATTTTTCCACATTTGTCTGTTTTTTAACCATTCAATACCATTCAAAAGTGAGGAGTCAGTACATTTTTTAGTACAGACATTTTTAATACAGACTTTTTTTTAAATAAGTCTCTTACGCTCACCAAGACTACATTTATTTAATCAGAAACACTTCAATACTTGAATTTCAACTTAAACATGTTTAATCATGTTCTAATTTTCATTTTCATTTACATTGAATTATTTCATGTATATTTAATTTTATTTTAATTACCAAAAATTATTTAAAATAGTTTGTGAGTAAACTTTTTTTAAGGTGAACTATTTCTTTGTCTGAACAAACAACTTAACGTAGTTCAATCGTTTATTTTTATTTTTAATATGGTAATCCAAGACATGCAGACAACCATTAATACTGAGCCTTGAAGGTATCCTCTTTGCTAAAAATGAAATAAATTAATGACAGATTGATTTCTCAGACTAAGTAAATGTTGATAATGTCAAAATACCTAATTACTGGACATCGAATAACAGAAGTGAATTGATTTCTTTTTCCTTTTTTTCCCAATACAAAATATACCATTTTCTACTTTTTGTTAACATGTTTGTTCATTTCCAGCAAACACTATCCAAATAAGTATAATTTTTGTTGTGTAGATCTCATTTTAAACTTTAACCCATTTTAAAACTTGAGACCCTGCTCTCTATATAATGCCATAAAAATCCATTTAACAGCCCATAGTGGGCGAATACGTGACGTGACGTGACATGTGGCCAAGTATGGTTACCCATACTAGGAATTAGTGCTCTGTCATGTTTGAAATTTTACAGCAAGTTACAGTGTTTTTAACAGTTCCAACTTTATTACCCGAGCTCCAGGTATCTCACAGCAGGCCTCCTGGATAGCCAGAGAGGTGTCACAATACACCATCACTTGCTGGACGTCAATCTGAAGAAAGATAAAGAGAGAAAGCATATTAAAAGCAGAGCAAGAACAAAGAAAATGAGCTTTTTAAATGCTGGACCCCACTGCTTTACATATGGCCACTTACATGATAATTTCGCTAAGTGGTTGGATTAACGAACTAATTAATTAGTAATGGCTGAAGCTCGGTTAGGCTAGCATGGGCTGTTCTTTTCATCTTTTTCGAGCTGAGAGAGCTCAGTTGCATTAGCCCTGAAGAGAAGCGCCCGTAGTCTTTCTGTCTCTCATACATCCACAGACACAGCCCTGCCACATTTCCCAGGCAGACAGGATGCCTAGGGCAAAACCTGCGGGAAGCCAGCTTATAGGAAACATCTACTTCCGACTACTCTATTAGCAGTGTAGTGCTCAATTATCAGAGGAGCCGGAAGCTTCTGCAGTCCTTCATCTAATTGACATTCTTATACGGCAAGCCTCTTCCTCTGTGAAAGGTTCACAATACGGCCTCGATCATTCGTAGGATCAGCAGAGGTCCTCACCTCCACAGGGGCAGCATCAGTAGCCCTCATACCCAGCAGCGTGTGTCCATTGATGGGTAACTGGCCACGGAGCTCCAGGGGTTTGTTCTCAATGGAGCTGCAGTCCACGTGCAGGGAGGCCGCATCTCTCTGCAGACTCAGAGCCACCTTATGCCAGCGCATGTCCTTCAGGGATTCCACACCGTCACCTTTGAACACACACCCCACCATGGACCCTTCAGGGTCAGCCCCTCTCACCCGCAGGGCCAGGTTACCATCTGGACCATTCCAGTCCAGTGAGAACTAAAGGAGTGTGATACATAGGGAAAAAGAGAGTTTTATTTAGAAAATGTGATTTTGTTGAGGCTGTAGTACAGGGTCCAAAATGAGCATTTTGCCATACCTGTTGGCCATAAATATACATATATATATATTTTTTTATTATTATTTCATAACAATAAATTATTTAGCTGTTTATCACGGCAAAAGTGCATATAATCTTTTAAGATTAAGATGCTTGTCATAAGGCATATCTTTTTTAATTTTCACATTTCTATTTTTTTATTTATTTAACTATTTCTTTAACTTGTTTTATTTATGTGCCAAAGTCATATTTCTCACATAATTCTCGCATAGTGTTAGTATTGGTGTACAACCCTCTACATTGCGAGTAAATCACTCGCATATGCGACTAAATCTTACTCTGGGCGACTAAATAATATCTAACATTAGCCATTGGCTAATAAATTCTTAGATTTTACACGCGAAGTCCATGTAATGTCCCCATTTAGATAGCTAAGTAAACGCGCGTGTGTGTGTGTGTGTGTGTGTAAAATAGTATATCAGTCTGGCGAGTAAACAAAAAAATGTACTAGCCAATGGCGATTATATTGCCAAGGTGTGCGTAGAGGGTTGGTGTAGCATAATCAAGTAGCTTTAAAATGAAATATGTTTAACTAAGTACTCAAGAGCTCTATCGCATAAACCTATAGTATATTTAAGTCAGAAATGCAAAACTCACGTATAAAACATAAGCAGCATGGCTAGTTAACATGAACTATGAAGAATTATTCAAAAACATAGTTAATGATAAGTTCGACATTTGCTAATACATTATTAAATTCTAAAGTTGTATCTGTTAACATTATTTAATGTACCTGAGCTAAAATGAACTAACAATGAACAAATGTATTTTATTAACTAACATTACCAAAATTAATAAATACTGTAACAAATGAATTGCTCATTAGTTAATTTTAGTGAATACATTAAAAAGTGACCGTACTGTAAAGTGTTACCAATGAATTTGAATGAATCAATTTAAATGTGATTCAATGACCCACTCACATGTTTTTGTACCTGAATGAATCAGTGTTTTGAACAAATCAATTGAGTTAATGATTCAATGACTCATTCATACTTGTTTCAGTCCTGAATTAAACATGTTTTTAATTCAGTTATTAAATGAATGTTGATTAGAGTTGATTAAATGAATGATTCAATGATTCACTTACTGTATAAACAGTCACCTGTCTTCACCTACTGGTGTAACAATGTAATTTTCTAAAAGAGTAACTACAAATCTTCACCTTTTTACAATATTACAATTTTTCAGTCATTTTTGCAATTTTATTGGCTTATATACATGTCATGGGTAAGTGTGCTGCTATCAGCACTACTCAGTCTGTCACATTTTTTTCCAATATTTAAACAAATAATCAGCAATTAGTATATTATGATTTAGAATGCAGCTCTATAATTAGCAGTTCCTAAAGGCACAGATCTATGGACTTGAGCGGAAAGTGGACACACACCTGAGGATAACCGTGTTCATCTGATATCTGGAACAGGTAAATGTTATCATTCAAAGATTTCTTCTTCAGCAGCAGGGTAAAGACCAGGGTGAACTCCTCTGGAAGTCCATGAGGAAACACTTGACTGAGGAGACAAGTGTGCGGTTAGACTGCAGTACATGTACAAACAAATAAATGTGGAGCAGCTGGTTGTAAGAGTAAAGAAACAGTCTGAATGCTAGCAGAAGGGGGAGTATCTCTGTATTAATGGTGCTGTGGATACAGATATAGGGATAACCCCTGACACTAATTTTGAAAAGAAATGCAGCTCAGCAAACCTCATCTTCATTCTCAACTTCTATCTCTCGCTAGATAAACAGTTTGCCTGCCTCTTGGTGGGTCAAGGGCAGGCAAACTCCAGGAATGTGTTTACCATCCCAAATATACACACACATACACTCGGTACTGGAGTTTATTCACGCGCAAGTCATGGAACAACGGGAAGCTGATCATAAGCACATAAACATGAACACATAACACGCACAACAATGAGCAGGTAGCGTGTTTGTCTCTAAAATGAGATGACAATGATTTATAACAGAGACCTGGAATCCAAAGTAATAACAGTGAGGCCAGTCTACCTCGAGGAAAAAATGAAATCAGGACTAAACACTAGAGAGAGAGAGAGAGAGAGAGAGAGAGAGAGAGAGAG
>NW_015658395.1:696520-706510 GCF_001515625.1 Sinocyclocheilus rhinocerous
GAGAGAGAGAGAGAGAGAGAGATTGTACAGGATGAAACTTGTTATGACAGGGAATGAGGTACATATTCCTTTCAAAGATTTCTTGTTGATATTGCTGAACAAAACTACTCCACTGAAAGGGCCATAATGAATCAAAGATTAATGATTTTTTTTAAATTTCAATATTAGTGTCCCATATAGCAGATCTATATATTGAGAATAGAAGTGCAATATATATTGTCGGAAAATAACTAGTTCAATCATTATTATGATGACAAGTTCAATCATTATTATCAATGCCATTAGTGGAATTACAGCCAATATGTTTAGACAATTTTCGATTGCGGCAATTTATTTATTTTGTTTTATAATATGTGTGACCTAAACAGCCTCATGTGTATGGCGTGTACTATAAAACTGTAGTGTTTTTAGCCAAGTTAGCATGTCATGTTGCTCTGTGATGATTATCTCAAGAATTACACACTTTGTTTTGATATGTTTGGGCACATTTTAATTGGAATCATCTACTAAAAGTAACAAAATCCCATTTTTATATTCTGTTAATATTTCAGTACTGTGAAAATAGCTTTAACACTTTTGAAATGTAGTGTGTTTAAATCAATGTCACTTTTAAATCAATGCACCAATCAGAATCTAATAAGCACTATTTTCATACAGACATCCTTGTGTTTATATTAGCAACAATGTATAGGAGCTAATACTGCACCACTCTCCGTCAAGCGGTTTTTAATGGACAAACAGCCAACTTGTGTATTTTTGAGCAAGATACTCTACCATTCACATGCTTTTTTTAAATGTTATGCATCATGAATTTCATGAGCTCCTTTGTTTTCAACAATGATAAAATGTTTATTTGAACATATTATAATTATTTCTGAATGATAATGTGACACTGATGATTAATGTAAGAGCTGCTGAAAATTAAATGCAGAAATTCAGCCTTGGTGAGCATAAGAGACTACTTTCCAACCCCAAACTTATTTGAACGGTATTGTATGTGAATAAAACTAATATGCTTGTTGTATTCCACTAGTTGAGACTTTTCATCTGTATATATAACACTAGGGGTGTAACGGTAGACAGAAGTCACGGTTCGGTACATCGGTTTTGGGGTCACGGTTTGAAAATGCCATCGCCTATATTAATTGTAAAGTTCAAAGCTTTTAAACAGCATTCATTTGGTGTCAAATGAGCAGTTTTTTAATTAATTAGCTTATTACTTAGAAAAAACACGAAGCTTCATTATCAGTATCAGCCACAAGAAGCTGCTAATTATCAGTTATTCTTATCAGCCCCCCAATTTTTTTGCACTTCTTCTTGGACACAAATACAAAGACTTGAGTAAACACACTCAAACCTACACCCTCCATCTCTCTCCAAGGTGAGGTGAAATTCAAGATAAAGGAAAGCAAGAGTTAGACAGTTCTATTACAAGCCAAACAGAAGTTAAGTCTAAACTAAGAGAATGACTAACACAGAGGTGACCTAACAATTTAAACACCATCTGCTGCTATCAAGTATCAGAGTCCGGCTGACAAGACTTTACATTAAACTTTATCTCATAGAAAGAGAATGTAGGAGACCATTTATGGAGAAAGAATCCTGCCCCCCCCCACCCCCCTTCTGCAGTAAGCCGGCCATATCGAGTGAGTTTGGAGTACAGGCTCTCGCTCTCTCTGGCTGAGATGAGATTTAGAGCAGGAGAAAAAGAGCTCAGGTTTCAAATGAGGAAAGCACCTGGGGCTCTGGAAAACCCATTCTTAGAGAGGAACTACCTGATGATGGGGGGATTTGAGTATGTCTGTGTGTGTGTATCTTTGCCTTTCCTTTTAAAGTTAGAGAATGTAGGAGACCATTTATGGCGAAAGAATCCTGCCCCCCCCACCCCCCTTCTGCAGTAAGCCGGCCATATCGAGTGAGTTTGGAGTACAGGCTCTCGCTCTCTCTGGCTGAGATGAGATTTAGAGCAGGAGAAAAAGAGCTCAGGTTTCAAATGAGGAAAGCACCTGGGGCTCTGGAAAACCCATTCTTAGAGAGGAACTACCTGATGATGGGGGGATTTGAGTATGTCTGTGTGTGTGTATCTTTGCCTTTCCTTTTAAAGTTTCAGAAGGTCAAACTGTACAACTTCCAAGCAAAACACAACTATTATTGCAGCTAAAGGAGGTATAGGATAGAATAAGAAAGCATTTTGATGAGAAAAATTGAAATCTGACTTTTGTGTATTAACAAGTATGACCACATTTTGTACCATTGTTGTGATCCTTTATGAATCTGACATAAGAGTTCTCAAGAGACCTCCAACCTAACATCTGGATCCAAATTCCTAACCTTTAAAGGGGTCATATGATGTTGCTAAAAAGAACATTATTTTGTGTATTTGGTGTAATGAAATGTGTTTATTCTTTATGCACCAAGAGCTTGTAACACTCCAAAGAGAAATGAAAAATTGAAATCGCATCATATGACCCCTTTAAGTAACATTTCTTGCAATGCACCATCAGCACCAAGATAAGCTGTGTCAGATCCTTGTGTTTATTTGCAACTGCCGAGCAGCTCTCTCTAAAGGGAATGTCAGCCAGGGAACAGCCATCATTTCATGACAGGGAGATAAAGAGCTGCTTAAGCACTATTAGTGACAACAGATCACATGTACAAACATCTGAAAACAAATGGGTAACTATCCAGGAGGGAGGGAGATAACGACAATATATTATCTCCGTGTCCATTATAGCATAATAATGGAGTTTGTCACTCAAAACCTCTACAGGTTTCAAACTCTCAGTCTTTAGCCCTTTTGGAAATAATTTATTTTCTAGGTGATGTTTGAATTGCAACTGAAGAGTTCATTTGCAAAAACAGATAACTTTGTTTTTAACAATTTTCAAAAATCATGTTTTTTCATTGTGCATTCCAATTAATCTCAATCAAACTGCAGTTGGGTTATTTTGATTAACTAAAAATAACTAAAAAAATACAGCTAACTAACAATAAAAACATGATAACATAATAAAAACTGTCTCAGGTTACGTATGTAACCCTGGTTCCTCGAGGGAACGAGACGCTGCGTCGGAAAATGCTAGGGGATCGCCTTCTGTGACCACGCTCTGAATCACATGTGAAATCAGTCCAATAGCTGAGCAGGACGTCACGGGCTGTTGGCAGAACGATCTCCCGAGGGCCCTGGGGGAGATGGGCACCGTGTAATGCGGTATGAACCTCTCTGCCCCAGAAGGGCTTGCCCTCGCTAGTCCTACACTCAAATAGTCAGGACCGTTTGGTCGAGGACCTCTTAGCCTGAAGGACAGTCCGCAGATCCAGCTTAGGCTTCGAGGCCCCCAACCCAGAGCGCTGCTTCTGCCTCCGGTCCCGACGCGGGGGAACACGGGCGGCAACGCTCTGTTTTTGCGTCTCCCTATGTGAGGAGCTGGTACGCGGTGGGGACTGCTGCCGCCCAGCAGCCCCCAGAGCTGAAATACGGCAAGGGAGGAACCGCTGAAACGCCGCCGCTTGTTTACGAGCCTCCTGGTCCCTGTTGACGACTGAATTGACAGCGTCACCGAACAGGCCAGAAGGCGAAAGCGGGGCGTCGAGGAGGAAGACCCTGTCTTTCTCTTTCATATCATGGCACCGAGACGCAGCGTCTCGTTCCCTCGAGGAACGATTCAGAGCGTGGTCACAGAAGGCGTTCCCCTAGCGTTTTCCGACGCAGCTCAAGTTCCTGAAGAGGAACATGATTTTAGAACCTTTAAAAAACTGGGGTTGTCTGTTTTTGCAAATAAACTCTTCAGTTGTTAACTATTGAAATTCCTTAACTATAATATGATTAAACAAATGTAGCAATTTGGATCAAAATACAATCCCACTTCCTCCAAAATGTTTACAGAGGTAGTTAGAGTTAAATACTTATTTAATTTGTATATGGCTTTTCACATAGCGCTTGACCTTGCGTTACCGTCATTCTAAACTCCGCTTTTAACCCCAGGTAAAGGTACGTTTCATACTTTTCAATTTAGAAGCACAGAAACCCTGTGTTATGAAAGCAGTGTTTTAGCTGTGTTAACCTTGCATTTCGTTGCCAACAGTGTACAGTACGATATATGCGTTAGAATGTTACGGCTACACGTTTAGCAGCCAACAACCAATCACGTGCCTCATATTCACATGATTTGGTCAGGCACGGAAACATAGAATGTTGTATAAACGTTTCGGCACTTGAGAGGAAAAAATGTCAAATGATGACATTAGTAAAGAATGTAAAGAAGAGACCGTTTCATTCCTAACTTTATAGTCAGAAAAGTCCATTGTGTAAAACTTGATAATACTGTTGCCGCTATATACTTTACTTTAAACTTTATCTCACAGAAAGAGAATGTAAATTTTGATAATAGTGTCGCCAATATATAATAAGAGGATGTGCAATGCTAGAGCCATTAAGTAAATGTTGCATGCCACGTTCGTCCAATCAATGACACTTACACCGCAAATATGCTAATAAGAATATAAACCCTGGGTTTAGGAATGTACAGTGTGAAACATCAGCTTATGAATACCCAGGATAAATTGTTAACCCCGGGTAAAGTATGAGCAGTGTTTAACGCAAAGCAAGATAACCCAGGATTCTCTTTACCTGGGGTTTAGAATGATTAACTATTTCAGATGTGAAAAGCTCTTATGAGATCCACAAGTTAGCCTGTACAACAAAAAGTCCCGTAACCTTCTCAGAGAAAAGTAGTCCTGTCCGAACAAGGCTTTTGAAGGACACCATTTGTGTTTGTGAATTCATGACACAGTGTATACGCTGCAGATCGAGGACAGAGCAAGTACAAAAAAAGAGTATAAAACGGTTATACAGTCCAGCACAAGAACGAGAGCTTCAATATTACTCCTCTGACCTATTTGACTCAAACGCTCTCATTTCTGTTAAGTCTACAAGAGAGAAGCATAACAGGAAATTCTAATAAGGAAGCTGATGTGTAGTCTAAAGCAATGCAAACTGACTTTCTCATCCCAACATACAGTACCAGAGGAAACAGAACCCGTTAGCTTATATCATTGTCATTTTTCATCTACGCACGGCTCAGTAAAAGCATTGTCATAAAATGGATTTTTACTGTGGCTTGAGGTCTCACCAAAAGCACTTAAAGTTATTGTTAATAAAAAATTTAACAGCGTTTCTGTGTAAAAGCACAAAGCAGAGTGTAATCCGCTGAAATGTTTATTTGCAGCGAGATGGACGTAACTTAAGGAGGAAGTGAAAATCTCTCTAGTGACATTATTGTGATTCCTTCATGATGCTAGCGTACTGTAAATGTTAGACCAAATAACAGTCAACGGCCAGGAATTTGAGGCTTGTAGTGACCTGCTAGAATACTTCTAGAAGTTCTGCAATTCTGTCTTATTGTACTGTATGTTTTATTGCTTTTAGATACAGGATGAACAGGCTCCATCATCTGAGAGAGAGCGAAAATTTTGTTTTTTTCTATAATTGACCATGAAGGGTCATAGAAAATGATGGAAAATAACTTTCCCTCTCTTAGAATCTTAGAAAAAATAGATACCAAGACAAACAAAAGAGGAAAGATAAAAAATTTACTCTGTAGGTTGGATGAGTTGTACTTTCCCAAGGCGAAGGATGACAGGCCCTCTCGGGTTTCGGATCTTCTTGACCTCGCTGTTCTTCAACAGGGAGAAACTGCGCGCCAGATTGAAACCTGCAGATCGGGCAATCAATCCATTTACCACCCCTCAGGCTAATAAATCAGTGAGCTGCTAGTTGACATGTCCTATGCTATGTATCAACTCTGCTGTGGCAGTTTTCAATTCATGTAAGGCCAAAGGAGGAACCTTAACACTGGGAGCATTTATATCTTTCAGCTCATGAACAGAGTCTGTTCCTTAGACTGCCTTTATGGGCAGTTGGGCTTTTATTAAGTGTATTAAAAGGCTTGAATGATTGCAGATGGCAGTACATTCACATAATTATGTAGAGTGAACTTCTTTCCCATTTTTTGGATATACTATGCAAAATAATGGGCCAAATTTAAGTGTTGTTGTGTACAAAGCTGAAGAAAATAGAAGTCAGCATTGAAATGTTTCTTTAGCACCAAATTAGAATATTAGAATGATTTCTTAAGGACTGTGTGACACTAAAGACTGGAGTAAATGGCTGCTGAAAATTCAGCTTTGACATCATGAATTATGGAGACCCTAAGGGGACATGATGATGCAAAATAAAATAAATACTTGTGTGCTTCCTCGAGAAACTTTGCGTATACTCGTAAAACTTTTGTGATGGAAATAAAATGAGGTGGGGAGAAGAACCTCAGAGAATGAGAAAGCATTTTCCCACCATCTCGTATTTTTTGCCACCTTAGAAAACAAATTTTTTTTTTAATAAATTAAAATTGAAATTGGTTAAAAATGTTAGAAATTGTAATATTATTTTACAGTATTCTTGTTTTACTGTATTTTTAACAAAGTTTGAAATCAATTGTCAATCCCTATTTAATGTATTACTTATAAAAAACATCACAGAATCCAAGAACAAGTCCTGTGTGAATGGCCCCTAAATAGTGGTTCAACATTATGACATTATTAAAATCATGACAATACGGATAGTTCACTAAAAAATGAAAGTTTTTGTCTACTCATTTACAGTAGCTCAAACCAGTGAACAATAACTTAAATTTTGGTCTGTTGCTCACACAAAGCTATCATATAAAAACACTTGGAATGTAGCGTACATGTAATATGGACTACTTTTATTGTATTTTTAGAGCTTGACAACCTTCCATCACTATTCATTTCGTTTATGGAAAAGAGCAGGTTGGACATTCAACTAAATATCTCTTTTTGTGTTCCTCAAAAGATCAAGAACATCATGTGCTATTGGACAAACTGAGATGAGTAAATGATAACAGATTAGGGCTGCACGATAAATCGCATGCGATATTTAATGCGCATCTTGTCAGAAAGCCGGTTCTGTAATCAGCTGTATATCTCCATCACGTGCGTGCTTTCACATGGAGCAGCATTAACTACACAGAGCCGTTGTTCACTGACGAGCTGCGCAAAAAATCGCGCGAATATGAACGTGGTTTTGCGCAGATGCGCGTTAAATATCGCATGCGATTTATCGTGCAGCCCTATAACAGATGATGATTTTTTTTCAAGTTTCATTAAGGGAGGTCCATTAGCAGCAGTATTTACCTGTAATGTTGTGTCTGGCAGTTTGAGGAAACTTCCATTCTTCTACCTGTATGGACGGGCAGCTGACACCTGTAGAAACAGAGAAGCAGTCAAGTTGCAGCAGATTTTGTCCTGCCACCGGTGAAAGGTTTTGCATAAAACAACTTGATTTTACACCCGATCATGAGGAGTCCTGTCAAAACTTGGTCCTGAACATGAGGTGAGCAAGTTGAGGGGATCAAAGATTGTCTGAAGGGAGACAGACACTATCTAAGATATAAATGGGGCTAAAAATAACATGCTCTTGTCTGAAAGAATCACTCTCACTGCCTGGTGGCAAAGACAATGACAGGTGGTCTGACGCACTCTCGACTGATGGACGACATATGAAAAAGACCTAACTTTAAAAAGGTTCAGCCAAAGTACATCCTGTGGTATGGTACATCCGGTGGAATTCAACTGTTTGAACTTTTAGCAAGGATGTCACATATCTTCTTTGGCTCACTTAGTGCTCTGTGTGTGTATGCATAAACAAATATATTCAAAATAAATAACAAAGGAAATCTGATCTTGACAGCAAATGATCACCATCCAGTTTACTGACAACCATCATGACTTTTTGCTCATAAATATTGTACAACTTGATGTAAACAACTTTTTGAGGAACATGTCACATTTAAAATCCACTCAAAATATCATTTTGATTCATTATTATTCTGTATATATATCTTTCCATGTCTTTTTCCATGATCCACAAACACTGAAAAGTTCAGATTAGGACAAGGCATTTGAAAAAGAAGACTTTTTCTTTGTGAAGAAGCATGTCAAAGGCGCCTGAGATGAGAAAAGTTTTTAATCAGCACGGTTTGATTGGCTCAAAGACACGTACATCAGTCAAAGTGCATTAGCAAGTTACTGCTGTGTAGCGAAACTGTCACTTCGATATTTCAGAGATCAGATGAGTATGAGAAACTCAAGCAATAACAGAGAGAAGCAGCTCAGAGCCGTCTCGTTGAGCTTCTAGTGGCAGAGGAGAGCTGGTGATGGGTTTTCTAACTCGTATTCTTCCCCTGTCAAGTTTTCAAAGAGCTCTTTTTAAATCTACAACACCTGAATCTCTTCACAGCTAACTCAGCACACACAGATAGGGAGGAAATGTCTCCAACAAAAACTTCTCTGACAGATAAAGAATTCATTTTGAATTGTTCTCGCATTTTCACTTTTTGAAATCAGACAGACTCGGCTAAATCCCTTTTCTTCTTGGTTCTACAAAGCCCCTCTGCTTTCAGATGGCAAAAAGGCGGGATTAAGATGCGGAGATGTCAGGGAGGAGATTGGAAAGCTGGAGGCGGCTCTCGCTCCTGAGGCAATGATGGAAAGTTGAGTGCAAGGGGAGGAGAGGTGCATTTCAAACGCATGGAGAACAGACACGTCATCAAGCAATGCAGAGAGTGCTAGAGTTTGAAGTGGAGAGAACATTTCTGGGGTTTAAGATTTCATAGGTTAAGATTCAGCCTTCTTTTAATTTAGAGATACGTACCTGTACGGGCTACTTCACCAGAGACACTTGTGAGGTTCTTAGAAATAAAAAATCCTTTATTTACCAGAAGAATGAAACATCCATTTTAAAAAGGGCAGAAGAAAAAAGTGCTTCACCTTGCCTGGATTCAGTCAAAACGTCTCCTCATTAACATTATCTCGAAAGCTCATAAAAGTGATATACTGCATCCTACTCTTGTTCAGAATCACTCCCGCAGCCTCTGCTCTATTTGTCCCTGATTGCATATTGTTTATTGTATATTTTTAGGTCTCAGAGTTGGCCTGGAGAAACTCATTAAGGAGAAAGTCAATTGGGGATTTGCACAGCTGGGGGTGAGAAAAGTCATCCTAGAGACCTGCCATCCACCCTGTGAAACAAACCCAGGATAAGTGGAGGTGGCTGAATGTGGGAAAAGGTTTTTTGGGGGTTAGTTTGTTAGCTTGTTCAATCATGCATCACTTCTGAGCACAATTTTACATGGTGATGAAATGGCAAATGATGCAATTAGAACCGAAATGCAAAAGAAAGAAGTCATATAAACGTCACATAAAAATGTCTGAATACGATATTTCCGAATATAATATTTCCGAACATACACGAAATAAGTAAATTGCATTCATTTTGATCTAATGTTGACTTTAACAATGACCAAATGTGGTCTGATTGAATTCATCATTTAAATCTCATTCTTAACTGACTATGGAATGTCTGAAAAAGCGGTTTAGGCTTAAACATAGGATAGCAGTATAATCATACTCTTAAACTATACAATATGTTTGTCATAAGAAGCACTAATGGGAACAGATTTCAGCAGAAGAGTGGTCAGACTTGCATTATTATAATAATAAGATAAAACGTCTCCAGGTTACGAATGTAACCATGGTTCCCGAGGGAACGAGACGCTGCGTCAGAAACGCTTTGGGAACGCCCCCAGCATGACCATGCTCTGAATCACATATAAAATCAGTCCAATAGATGGGCGAGACGTCATGGGCGGGTGACATTGCGACCAGGAAGCTATAATTAGGAAGCAGTCTCTACACGAATGACTGCACCTCTAAAGACCCCTCTGTCAAGCTCCTGAAGTTCGCAGACGTGTCACGGCGCACTCTCTCCAGAACTCCCGGGAGCAGAGTGATCGGGGAAAAGGCATACAGACGAAGCCTCGGCCACGTCTGTACCATAGCGTCCAGTCCGAGAGGAGCTGGATGAGTCAGAGAGAACCAGAGGGGACAGTGCGATGTCTCTCGAGTCGCAAA
>NW_015658395.1:706546-706939 GCF_001515625.1 Sinocyclocheilus rhinocerous
AAACTCTCTATATCTGCTTCACCACCTCAGGGTGAAGTCTCCATTCCCCGGGCCTCGGCCCCTGCCTCGACAGGATGTCTGCTCCCACATTGAGATGCCCAGGAATTTGAACTACTCTCAGCGAGAGGAGTTTGCCCTGGGACCACTCAAGGATCTGGTGCGCCTGCCTGTAAAGGGAGCGCGAACGCAGACCTCCCTTGTGGTTGATTTAAGAAACCGCAGCTGTGTCGTCAGTGCACCAACACATGGCGACCTCTTAAGTCTGGGAGAAAGTGTTTCAATGCTAGAGAAACAGCCAGCATCTCCTCAATCAATCATCGATGTGGTTGAGTATGTGGATGCCCTGGTGTCACAGAGGAGCCAGAGCAGCATCCACACACCTCGTGAAAGTGC
>NW_015658395.1:707119-715490 GCF_001515625.1 Sinocyclocheilus rhinocerous
CGATGAAGTACCGGCTGTAGAACCCAAACTGTCTGTCGAGAGAAGGGACCACCTCGATGGCCTCCTTCCTCAAGAGAGTGTTAACTTCTTGTTCCATTACCAGAGCCTGCTCGGGGCCCACCAGAGTGGGAATGAACCCGTTGAAACGAGGCAGAGAAGAACCGAACTGATTCGGTAGCCTCTTCTACAGTGTGCAGGACCCACTGAGACACATTTGGCAGAAGTTTCCGCGCTGCCAAAAAGGTCTACTAAGGGATAATGAGATAATGAATGAGATCTCTGGTGTAATCAGCACGGCCTCTTAATACCGCTACGTTTCTGGGCGGTGACTGAGAGAAGCGCTCGCCGAAGACCACTGCGCCCTGAAGCACCGTAGGTGGCAGGGTTGGCAGATCGATCTCCTGAGCGCCGGTGAAGGCTCCCTCCTCAAAAAGGCAGTAACAAACGCTCGCAAGAGAGCTGACTCTGCGTGCTTCGATTATTATATAATATCATATTAGACTGGAGGTGTTGACATTTCTCACTCCTGCCTCAAACCCCTCAGACACCCAGCTTGAAAAGAGTCTAACAAGCAAAGGCGCAAAA
This sequence comes from Sinocyclocheilus rhinocerous, assembly GCF_001515625.1. NCBI lineage: Eukaryota > Metazoa > Chordata > Actinopteri > Cypriniformes > Cyprinidae > Sinocyclocheilus > Sinocyclocheilus rhinocerous. The sequence continues at coordinate 707,705 of NW_015658395.1, forward strand.
ACAGCATGTTCTAAGAGTATAAAGTGATGAATGATAGAGGACAAGTCCTTACAAAGTTTAAACTGGAGATTGTGCCTCTAAACAAGCAGAGCTTCACATTTCCCAAAATTATTAAAGCACGAGTCAGTCTTGTATAAAGCCAATAGCCGGTAGTTACAGTTCGCTGGTCTTCAAAACTCCTGAAACTTCTTTAAAATTACCCTAATTACAATGAGAATACAAAGTGTCATTTGAAAAAAAGAAACAAAAAAAAAGAAAGAAAAAATTCAAGTCTCACTGCAATACTGTGGGACCCCCACTTTACTCAGTTCTGCTGTATGAGAAAGTAAGGGGGAAAGATGGAAAGGTCCCAAATTTCCATAACCATATTGTTGGGACACAGCCCTGGCAGTCTAGAGAACAAGGCATGGCATCACTCTTTAAACACTGAGCCATTTTCCACAGTTCCTTGTTCTTTTAAGATTTTCTATCCCTCCTTTTTATTTTAAATATTAACAGACCTTATAAAAGTACAACATTTGAAAGGAAATTGTAAGAAAAGAAGCAATGATTACTTTGAGTTCATTCAATCATTTGAATGATTACACAAATGTGGCTAGTCTCCTCTGATCTGTGCTATGAGAAGCACAGACGTTCAGCACACAGCAGATGTATTCACAGAAGGCTTCACTAAAGAGTGCATTCAGCTAACCAATGATATGTAGTCGGTCATTCAGATTGAAGATGTCACACACACACACACACACACACACACACACAATATATATATATATATATATAGCTTCTGTCATCATTTACTCATCTTCATGTCGTTCAAAACACATGACTTTATTTCTTTCATGAAACATAAACAGACATATTTTAAAGAATCGTGCTAGTCACTCTTGCAATTATGATGCTGACTTTCAAGCTTCAATATGCAAAAATACAACAAAGTATCATAAAAGTGGCCCTACAACTTAAATTCCAAATCTTCTGAAGCCATATAGCAAAAAAAAAAAAGATTAAATATCTGCTTGATTTCAGATTTTTCAGTGAATCTCTTTATCTGGTTGGCAAACCAATCTGAATCCTTTGTCCATGAATCAAACAGATTCATTCATCCATTCGCAGTGGTTCTCAAGTTCAGTGGATAACCAATTTAATGCCTGTATGTTTCTAAAACAAAACTATGGTTTGATTTGTAAGGACTTGAGATATAGTTCACAAGCTGTATTAAACACTGTTATGGTGTTTCTAAAGCATTATGCTTTCTGAAGCTAGAAATTGTCTGTCTCCATGGGGACTAAGAATAAGGACCAGAAGATTTCTTCAAAATGTCTCCTTTTACATTCCATAGATGGAAAAAAATGGGTTTAGAATGACATAAGGATGAGTAAATGATGACAGGATTTTCATGTTTGGCTGAACTACCCCTTTAACTATTCCTTTAAATATTCAGAATGTATGTTGGCAGTAGTATGAATTAAACATACAGAATCTTAGCTGTTTGAACTAGCCTTTGACAAAGTCATCCATTGATTTGGAGACCAGGCCCTTACCTTCAGCTAATGCCAGATGACCCCCGTGAACCAAGCAGATGGTGAGAAGCACCAGAGAGGAGCAGATGACCCTCATGACTCCCTCCTTCAGCACCTAACCATGATAAAAAAGAATAAGTGAACAGGTGAGAAGGAAACAGCAGACAGAGACGAGTGTAAATAATCAGGAAACAGGTGTGTTAAGAAATATTGTTATAAGCTCATTGGTACGCCTTTTGACACATTGCCATTGTTTTACATTTAATACCATACATCTGCAATAAAAATAGTTTCTAAATAATTGCTGGAAAGTGTAAGAAAGCATGTGGGAGCAGTCATAATCAATACAGCGTTTAATGGCCAGATTAATAATGGTGCCTATTAGGTTGGATGGGTGCTTTTTTAGAGTATAAATTGTGCTAATGATCCAAAGAATTTCCAATAAAGCTTTGTAACCCATGACGTTTGACGATTATCATTACTGTGTCCATCTGTCCCTCTCAGTAACAGCAACACAATGGTTCACCACATTGAATACTAAATATACGTTGTATACTGCCTGATATTTATATATATAGATATGTGAAACATCAGCCATATCCACTATAAATGTTTCAAACTGTGCATGAACTCATGTGTTTCATGTTTAATTCATTCAAGTGTTATCCAGTTATCATCTTGGAAATAAAAAATAATTTGCCTTTTTTTATACCATTTTTTAAAAAATATAAATGGTATAATAATTAAGTCAAGGAAGACACGTTAAAATATGCAGCTGATATTAAAAGTAGAACATAATGCATTGTGGGGTACAGCATACATTAAGTAATTTATGCACAAGAAAATCTGCATGTTATGCAGAGTACACTACATAAGCTTGGGGGTTGGTAAGATCTTTTAAATGTTTTTGCAATTAGTTTTGTATAATCACCTAGGATGCATTTACTTGATTAGAAATACAGTAAAACAGTAATATTGTGTAACATTATTACAATTTAAAACAACTTATTCCTGTGATGCAAAGGTTAATTTTCAGCATCATTAATTCAGTCTTCAGTGTCACACGATCCTTCAGAAATCATTCTAATATGCTCATCTGAAGCTCAAGAAACATTTACTTTATTATCAATGTTGAAAACAGTTGTTTAGTGAACAGTGCTCCTTAATGTTTTAGTGTATTTTTCAGGATTCTTTGATGAATAATGCATCCTTGCTGATAAAAAATAATAATAATTATATTTTAATATTATTAATTATAGAGAACAGATACCAGAAGAGTAGTAAGGTAATATCATACAAAATACTAAAATAGCTGATACAGGATGTTGACAAAGAAACAAAAAAATAAATAAAATAAAATAAAAAAAACCTGTTTCTTATGTGTACTGATGTATTATGTGTATTATGTCAGTGCATATGGAGGGATTCAGCACCTTTAATTGCTTGTAACAAAGGAATGAAGAACCCAACTGGACTATCAAGCATGCCTCAGATATATTTACCGGTGTTCACAGAACCATCACCACCTCCCGTTTACAGACATGCTGCTCACTCAAAGTGACCCTCACTGGCATGTCTGGACATGAACCTGTCAGAGTGATGCATTAGTCAGAAAGCCCGAGGGGAGAAGGTCTACTCCTCGTCCTTTTATGGCTTTCTTGTAAATTTCAGCCCATTGGTGATGTGTGTGCAGGCAACACTTAATCTGCATCCTCCGACTAAGGTCATATAACCTGTAGGCTCTGTACCAGTTGAGACACCAAAAGTGCAGGTTTCATGCGAAATTACACCACCCCAGAGTAGGCTATACGCTATCACCTGAAGATGAGAAACACTCTACCTTCTCTCACCGGCCGTCCACATGTCTGTTTGTATCATTCTGATTCAGTTATTTACAAAGCACATTCCAGCTCGCTTCTAACTGCAAAATCAACAGTGTTCTTGTAAACAAGACAACATCCATTTCAGGTGAGCGAGGCGGAGATACTCCATTATCTGTATTCAATGCCTCTGGGCAATTTCTCATTACCATTCGCTTCCACGCACAGAAAAAGGAATGGAAATTAAAGCTTGTGCTTGTTTTGTTCCCTTTTCACTTTGTTTGCCGTGCAGCGAGAACAGCTGGACCACGCAGATAAAGGAAAGAGTCTCTCTTGCGTTCTGTCTTGGCTCAGTGCCCGGCAATCTGAAGTGAATGTCTATAGTCGAAATGACAAAAGCACTAGTTAGGGAATCAAGTATGTGGGCTACAAACGCACCGGGACGACAATTCACAGTGTTTCAATGAAAGATTGATAGTTACAATCAATCTATGCATGCGAAAACAATAATTCGGGACCATCTAAGAGAATGGCTAAAAGTGACAATGTGCATTTTTAATAAACTAGCGCTTTAATTAGCTATTGTTAAAATGTCTACAGTCATTTTGTTTTGCAGACTGCTGACAGGAAGAAGGCTGTCAAGAAGGCGCGTAGTGTGTTGTTTTCATGTCAGAATCTGAGAGCTCAGGGAAAGAGGGAGCGCTAAACTCTCTCTCTCTCTTCAGAGCAGTGCAAACAAGCAACAAGCCGTATTTTTATGCCTATTTTACGTATATAGTGCTGTCAGTTAATCGCTGGGTTATAAACACCTCTTAAAATCACTATTTTGGGAAGGCAGGGTGCTAAAAATGTCACTGGTGTGAAGGCCTAATGATATGACATCACAAACAATCTAAAAGTTAAACAGAAAGTTAGACTGAACCTGGTGCATATACCCAATTTTTTCGAAAGAGCACACAGCATTTGGTTACAAGAACCTGCGAGTTAGAGACACATCAAACACAAGCAGAGAGCAATCCAGAGAGATTTATAATGGGGTCTGTGGCATTTGTAATCATGTCTGCGGCACTGTTTAACCTTCAATTACAGCTGTTTTGCAATCATTCTTCTCCAAAGGAGCATTTATCCTTTTGTTTTTGTTTTTTGATACAGCGTCTTTCTTCTCACTGAAGGCAGAGTCTGGTTTGCTTGAAGCTTGGTTTGTCAAACTAGACCTAATTAGTGATGGGAATGTGTGGCAAATCCGGCAAATGGGAATAGTCTGTGTCTAAAAGTTATGCTGCAAACGTCTCTTCACCTTGTCTTCCCCTGCATTAGCAGCAGATGGTTTTATCATCAGAAAGAGCATGCATTTTTTCCACTCCCACGGGCTGAATTTAAAAAAAAAATCCCTTTGTATACCCTTGGCAGACAGTAAGCTGAAAAGGTTTAGAAAGAGATTATTAATGAACTATGGTCTGTATCAAATTTAAAAAGTACCTTGCCAGGGGGTTGCATTAAAGAAGCGTCCTGATTACACTTTGAAAGTTGCATCATTGTTGACAAGCAAAATTTGAAGTGTCTAAAAAAAAAAAAATATATATATATATATATATATAATATATATCTGAGAGAAGCGTTAGATTGCACAGCTGCAGAGTGCAGATGCGTCCCCTCCTCCTCATGCTGACAGCATCACAGGGATGTGATCATATTCCAAACGTCACTGTGACACGCAGCTGTCCAGATGCGCTGGTGGAAAAAGCAGCGCGTATTCTGTCTTAGACAATATATTACTTTAAACGATACTGCAATGATTTGCATAAAAGCATAGAGGCAAATGAAATTTACGTAATATTGTTATTAAATATAATATTTATAACTAAGCGAAATAGCAAACTATAATTATTACAAAAATGAACATTTCTGTTCGTATTGTTTGTTTTTGTTATTACAAACATAATAAAAGTATGCAGCAAATTATAATAAAGCGCAGCGATCTGAATACCCGGAGCGCGCGAGTTATAACGCTCTACCGCTAGGGGGCCAAGATTAGGGCAACAAATCAAAAAGTTTTTACCACAAACCAAAGTGGTAAAAAGTGATAAAAGAAAAACCATTTGCACTAATTGCAAGTGCAATCCGACAGCACGTGGCACATTAAAACTGTAATGAAAACGGGACCGAAAAACGATGTGAACAGCACATTTGAATGAAGGAAATACATTAAATCGGCTACAATATAGAAAGAAACATTCCTATTATTTGCATCCCCACAAAGCATTAAACGGGTGCTTACATGCATACAGTATATAGACTAATAAATTATTTTTTAAACTATATAGAATAGGCTACAAATGTCCCGTTTCATTAGCCTAAATTATAATTAATAAAAACTTGATCTATAGCTATCCCCGGGGAGTTTGCAAGGATCCTCGCCCCCGTAAAGATTCCCGATATGTCAGAACCAAAAACACATAATTTTACCTTCTGTGATCGTTAATCCAATGAATTATAGCAGCATTAATAAGCAGAAAACTCTTCTTAGTGTAATCCAGTTTGCTGAAAGAGCTTCCAAGAGTCCTCTCTAGCGCGGATAAAGTTTTTGCCTGGGAGTTCTCCTTCTCCAACTTCTTTCTCCCCTCCCCTCAGAGTTGTTTTACTAAACTTTCCCTTCGCTGTCCTTCCTCGATGGGAGAATCTCCAGGATACGCTTGATGACATCATCAGCTGCTCTGGCGGAGTGTGGAAACGCGCCGCAGGCTTTTCTTTCCGCTGCCGCCTCCCACAAGTCCTGCTTTGTTTGATTTCTCCTTTTCAACTATGATTCCACGACTGAGGAACTTATCTTTATCTGAGGTCATGCTAATGCAGACAACGCTGTGGGTAAAACGGGTCATATGTGACTGAATACCAAAGGCAAAATATTACAAACTACTGCCACAGTTTTGATGGTAACCATATGGTTAAACGGCAATGGGTCGTCTGGTCCTTGTTCTGTTGTTTCAACTTTGGCGGTAAACCATGTGGATTGAATTATCCGCGTTTCCTGTTACCAGGGGCGGATGTAGAAAATAATTTTTAGGGTGGCAAAGGGGTGGCATGGGGTCTGTGAGGGGTGGCAACACCAAAGCAAGCCCCCATGCATAGTTTTGGGGGATTTATTGTCTGACATACACAGTTGTGTTCACAAATATTGTATTACCATTAAGTAATCATCTATACTGTTTAAAGTGAAAAATAAATAACATTTAAATATCCATCAGAGAGAGAGCAAGCGCAAATCCTGGCAGCGGCAGGTCGCAGCGCCACTTCCGGTGGCATCCCCAGCTGCCACTAGTCGTTTCTGGCAGCTGCCACGGTCTTTCTCGCCGTTTCTGCTGTTTGCTCGGTAAAACTACACTGTACTCAGTGGAGAAAGACCGTGGCAGCTGCCACGAACTCTGGCAGCTGCCGTGGCATCTAGGGATGCCACCGGAAGTGGCGCTGCGACCTGCCGCTGCCAGAGAGAGCGCCAGTCCCTGCTGATCCATCATTGCACCAAGTCAATACACAACATAAACTTCAACAGGTTATATGTTTCTGAGCTTGTATCACTAAAGAACACATGCGGTTCTATTAAAAGAAGACATGTGGTTCTATTAAAATTACATAGGCTACTTAGATGGTATAATCGCGTTTAGTGCAATTTTAAGAGCAACAAAAACTTTTGAATTGCCTGACATTAGAAAGAAATACAATATTATCAAAGCACTGAAACTGGGTCAGTTTTGAAAACAATGTTTGATTTTCTGTTATTAACAGACGTGGGAATGTCTGTAATCACCCAGAACAAACTATAGCAACCATATACTCTAGCAACACCCCAGCAAGAGAATAGCAACAACCACCCAGAATATCCTAGCAACACTTTAGCAAACATCTAGAACATCTAACTGACCAAACCATTTATGTTTTTTAAACAAGACTTTAAGACAAGCCAGCATAAATTTGTCTTTCAAACTTTTCAGTCTAGTTATTACAGTTTTTCTTACAGGTTTTTTTTTAACTGCTTACACACATTTTCAAAACTTTGCCTCTTTTTTTTCCAAAACTTTACACACAAATCCAAGAATTGCACACACAAAATGCAAAATGCCTCACATCTCTTGCAAAATGAAGCACTGCATTCAAAATATCACAAACACATCTCAAAAGCAAACATTTAACCGTGTGCTGTTTTGCAAAAAGTGTTTTTGAAAAATTGAAAACTGAGTCAAAGGCTGGGAATTAGTGTATGGTTTTGTTGGCCAAATTTCATTACAGTATACAGCACTACAGCAGTTTATTGGTCTCCTGACACACTAGCTATATCTCTAGGCAGTCATTTCTCAGATCTGCAAAAATGCAGTTCACATAAAAAATGGTTACAAATAAAATTTGACAGTCACACGCTTGAAGGTGTACAACATGTGCTACAGTTTACTG
>NW_015658395.1:716020-724087 GCF_001515625.1 Sinocyclocheilus rhinocerous
TCTCTCCGTTGTTAGGATGCAGAGATTCTGATTGGTGTGTCATCAGTTTTGCTACCTAATGTTTAACTTACTCATTGTTAAACTTTTTGAGAAATGTGTCTTTGTTTTGAAAACTGAATTAATGGTTTGGGGGGAAAAGTACCAACTAAAATTTATATTAACAGTTATATTAACAATCGAGAAAACTTCAATAAGACTAGATTCTTACCTAACTCTGCTATTCGTTTCCGTGATCGGCATATTCTTATTGATTTCACGTTATTGTTACGGCATATATCCATGATGAAAGTGGAGCGAGCGGTCGGAGAATCGGATCACCAAACAATTACGCGAGGAATCTCAGATATATCCGGACGGGATTAGATTTCTCAGAGGACTTCTGAGTTACCTGAAAAGCAGTAATTATCTGATTCACGAACAAATGTAAAAACAATTTGTTAGTGAACTGAGCCGCGCTTTGTGGTTTTGACTCAAAAGATCCGGTTCATAAGAGTCATTTGTTAATGAAGCCGACTAACGTTACACTGGCACTCTGCGTGCGCGTGCAACCATCGTGCACAGTTTATTAAAATACGTGTTTTTGCTATTATTTTGCGTTACACTGTCATCGTCGCGGCTGAAAAGTAGCACATGAAACACTGCTTACATTTATATTTTATTCTATGATAATTCAGCCTGGTCTCATGTTTATACGTAGGTATTAATACGTAACATTTACAAGCACAAAACGTACATTTTTGTACGTTTTTATTAATGCTAAAACGTACAATTTAGACGTATTTCAACGTTTAAAACGTACAAATCGCTTACGTATTTTTAGCTAAAAAACGTAAAAATATTTACGTATCTTTTATATCAAGATATTCATATCAATGCATTTTTATCATTTTATCAATAAGCGATTTAGATTTTTAGACCCCTTAACCTACCCCCAAACCTAAACCTACCCATTTTATAGCGAATATGCATTTTTATCATTTTATTAATATGCAATTTAGATTTTTAGACCCCTTAACCTACCCCCAAACCTAAACCTACCCATTTTATAGCGAATATAAAAGGATATAAAACGCAAATGACCGAAATACGCAGGAAAATAACAATTTTAGTAACAATATAGCATTAAAATATTTTTATAGTCGCTAATTACACTCCTACCTATAAACCTAAACATTTCTGTACAGTATAAGAAAAACATGACAGACAGATGCCATTACAATCATTTATTTATTGCAAAAATGTCAAAAGCAGCACCAAATGTAATCCAAATGATGTGTTGCACCCGCAGTCCTCTCTGGCGGAATACAGTAGGTTTGTGTGATCCAGAGCAGAATTTATGTTGTTAATCGCTGAAAATATTATCCAGATAATTTTCCCGGATCCACTCCGTGAACTCGTGAAGGCACGCGCGCATTATTCAAACACACCTCACCAGAAACACAGCTTGTCGCAATCTGTGACGAATGCAGGCAAGAGCCAATGAGCGTTCGATAATCCTGCCGTAAAACCTGTCGTTTGAAGCGGCAACATTTGAATTTGTAAAGAGCGCGTCAGTCAGCGCGGGCTTTGCTGCTCACGGTCACTGGACTCGCTGCTCGGAGAAGCAGATCGCCGAATAAAGGCTTGGATTTGGGTCTGTTCCTCACAGTCGTATGGATTCGGAAGATTTGGATTACAGCGCACTAATAAAATTGTTTCATTTCGTAATTATGTTGCGTTTTTGGTGTATTTTATAGTTCTATTGTTAGTCACAGCATGTTGGGAAAAAACGCCTTTTGTGGCCTATGGCAATCAAAGTAAACGTTATATGACGAGTAAAGGTTAAACGATTGCAGAAAATTTATTTATTTTAAGGTTTAAAGTGAAGTCGTGTTTAACATTATGTAGGCATATTCTTGGAAACGAGCTGGCAGCAGAAATCACAACAAAACCGAAATGTTATCATTTCACAAGTAAATGAGTAAACAATTTAATAATACAACTGAAAACAAGGTAATTCATATGACAACTAAAAACTAATCAAATTAATGCCGCGATTTCAATATTCATAAGGATTCATTTTTAGGTGTCATCAATACGTAAATTGTGTATCGTTTAAATGCTGAAAATACGTAAGTATCTGTACGTTTAGATGCTGAAAATACGTCAGTATTATACGTTTTAGTGCCTGTAAAAACGTAAGTAAATGTACGTTTTATAGAACCACATGTTACGTAAAATACATACGAATTATCATGAGATCACGTAGGATAATTCTGGGGTGGCACAGCTTTTTCTTAGGGTGGCAGTTGCCACCCCGGTAGATCCGCCCCTGCCTGTTACTATACATTTTAAATCATTTAATCGAGTTTACCCTTACAAAAGAGCATTTTGGGGAATGGAAAGGTTCCATGGATATTACAGTTTGATTGTGGAACCATCAATGCCAGTAATTAACCTTTATTTTTACAAGTGAAGGGTGACATTTATGAGTCATTAATCAATTAAATAAACAATTAAGCAAAAGCAAGCCACAGTATGGAATAATTTATTTATTTGAAATATGAATCTAATACAGGCCCAAACAATAATCCTTCACAACATTCATAACATTTCTCATTGAAAATAAATTGTGAGCAGCATGTGCTGTAGGCTACTTCAGCTGTTATCCGCCTGCCCATGGAAAAAGTTTCTTCACCTGATAGAAGCCAAAAATAGAAAAAGGGGTGGAAGTTATTCTAGTGCTACAGTTCTGGTAAAAGTTGATCAGCACATAAAATGTGTCCTGATCCTAATATAAATATTAAATATCTATAATATAAAGTTTTGCCCATTAGATTAGCTATATTCTTCTCATACATTTACATACCCCTTGCATAATCTGTAAGATGTTTAGCATTTTAAAAAACATGATATAAAGAACAAACAAATTTTACACACACACACACACACAAATAAGTTAAAGGGCAGTACTAAAAAAATACACTTATCAAAATATGAACATTTTGAACAGAATCCAGTTTTATTTTTATATTAAAAACATTAAAAGAAGTATTTGTAAAGTGTATTTAAACTCTTTGTCATCCCTGTACCAAAGGGTTAAGGTTATCACAAATTATCTTTGATTCTTAATTTTTGTCTTAATTATCTTTTCTAGACCTTGATGGCAACTTTAATGGCCAAATTAAAAATTCTTGGGAAATAAAAAGCTCTGGTTTGAATTTTTTGCACATGTTGTGTTGCATCATGATATAATGCTGAGACCTGGATGTCATTAGTAATACTCCTGACTTGCCCAACAAAGGAACTCTTGATTAGTCATGGCTTGATAATGTCAGCTTTAACAACCCAATAAATTTCATTGAAAAAGTCAAATATTGAGCAACAGAGGGCTGCTAAACTACTTTTTTCATGAGGCTTTTGCCATCTTCTCCAGCTTTTTTTTTTTTGCATGAAGGGCATAACCTTTGACTTAACCCGCTCATCTGTATCCTAACAATCCCTTAGTTCTCCCAAAGTTCAAGGCATCTTGAAAAACAGGATGTTAGTGGCTGCATGGCTGCAGCAGTGACAGGAACATCTGGAAAAAAGGTGCTTGACTATCCTCATGTGCCTCAAGTCTTCCAGACCATAGCAAACATAAGGTATGCAGTCCAAAATCTAGAAATCAGGATGTAACAGAGCGTTGGACTGGAGATGTCCATAATGTATAGTAGTTCAGTCCTAGTGAGTGAGAAGTGCCAGATATTAAATACTAATTCTGCAGCATTGTGTATTTGAGTTATCCTCACCATATGAAGTCCAACATTCCCCTCTGTGATTTTGCTGTGCTGTTTGGAACGATGATGGACAATCTTGATGTCATCTTGTAAAATATAGATGAGATGATGTAAACAATGTTGTAAAAAACACACCCAGGGGGATGCAAACAAGCAGCAGTGGTGCTGGAGCACAGCCAATACGTGTTTCATCTGCAGTTAGACCATTAAATAATATGACAGAGAGGAATAGCATTCATATTCAGTCAGGGTTCTACATATCAAAGTTTTTATGATTCCCTGTCTGGCTTTGGCATCGGCTTCCAGCCATGTTCTGTAAAGCAGTAGAGAAGGATACGGGAATAGCTTCCCTCACAGAGGACTCTATGCACGAGAAAGCTTCAAAAACATCCAGACTTGTCTTCAAATATTTGTAGAACATATTTGTGTAGAATGGTGTAGTTATGGCTAAACTAATATCTGATAACTGTCTTAAAACACTGGATGTTTTTAATGCTTTTGAATGGTAGTGTATTATTTTTAATATTTTATTGATTTTCTTCAATTGAGATGAGACTACATCTTCACAAATGTAAAACTGCCTATGTCTGTAAATCTAGTCAGAAATCTAGTTAGATTTTGTTGATCATTCAAATGGATCCATGAAATTTTATTGGAATGAGAAATGTAATTGGATAAAGAAAAATAAAAGGTCAGGCACAAATTATTCTATGAGGGGTTTGATGCCAGTGTTCCAGCTTGATATGCATGATTTTATTTCTAACATTTAACAAAGTTTCTGAAAACTTTTGTGACAGAATAGAGTCATTTGGTCTAAGTGTGGCTAATCAACCTTCAGTGAAGAGGAAAGGCTGAGGAATGTCCTTTTTTTTCGCTTGCCCATAAAGCCTAGGGCACACTGTCAGACTGAAGATAATCTGCATTCATAGTAGGTTGTGAATTCCTGAATTTGAATTGAGGTAGAAAACTTAAGGAAGCAGAATTACAATGAACTAAAGTCATATACCTACAATAATGTATACCTTAAAAAGGAAGGTTCTTTAAGAAAAAGTGTGAATGAATGTCTTATCTAAATCAAATCTTGAAGTTGGAAAATTTTATAGGCGTTACAGCCAGTCAGGCAAACAGAAAGAACAATTTCAAATGTCACCTTAATCTACAGTATAATTTACATTTAACAAATTTGTAGATCAGTGCGGAATATGGGTAATTTAGTAAATTGCTATTCCTGCGGGGTCAATTCAAATTCACACTCTAGTCAGAGCACATCTCAAAACACACTAAAAGAGCATTGTGATGGGGACTTCTTGATGCTGACTAGTCATCGACTTGAACATCAAAGGTGACAAGCTTGAGTCTTGCAGTGTGCACTTGGCCATACACTTCTGCTAAAAGCTTAGACTTACAATTTCTTCTGTAATGGAGAAGTATTAATGTTTTTTTTTTAATCTCCTGCTGCTCCATCTGTCTCTTCTCAATGCCTCAAATTCCTTTCCCCATCTCAAGCTTGTGTTCTTCACTCTTGAGCAAAATCAATTTAAAGGAATATGGCCTGGCAACCTCTGTTTTTTTTTTCTTTCTTTTTTGGTCATTAAATTCCTTTCCATACAGTTTTGCACTCTTAAGAGTGAGAGGGATGGGGGAGCCATAGATATAGCCATTATATATCCATTATATATATATATATATATATATATAGAAAGAGAAAAAAAATCTCCACCAAATGCTCTTGGTGGATTCTCAAATAGTATCACACAGAGAAGTCAATGCTCAAGGACTGGGCACACCTATCCAACCACACAATTGGATTTGATTTCAAGGTTCAGCAGAGAGTGACAGATATGAATCATCTAATCTATGAGCTTGAACACAGACCCTTAGACACATATGAAAGCATCGTGGAGAGAAGCTACAACTATTTACTTCTGCAACCTCCCTTGATGTTTAAAAATTTAAGTACATACTGTATTTACAGATACATTTAAAAAAACATTTCTGGTGATTTAACATACATTTTTTAAAGTCTTCTATATGAGTGTCAGGTCATTTTGTGTGTGACTGTGAAAGCAAATGAGTAATAAAACATTCATCAGTGGAATCTCGTTCATAAGGACCGACTGTCAATAAGTCGTTTTCCACAGCCCTATAAAAAAGCCAAAAACTGGTTTTCATAATGAAGGCAGTGTAGTCCCTACTGTTACACACGTTTCCAGCACAAAAAAGTTCTGGCCCAGAAAAATGGGCTCTGCACCAGCCCCTAAAATCTGCTGAACCAGGAACCACTAACGCCACAGGCCAAGGGGTGGATAATCAAGTTTGCTATCAGAACAGCAAACTAATTTGACAAAGACTGACACAAAACAAGAATCCTTTCTTTAATCTAATTAATAGGTGGGGTGTTAAAGAGAAAGAAATCCGCAAGATAAGTGGATGCATGTTAAAGTGATTTGCAAATTATTGGTTGTGCTAACAATGTTGGAAATCCTGAAAACAGTTCATTTTGACTTAAACCCCGCAGCCATTTTACTAACATAATTTAGCTCCACAAACAACTTCATGCAAACTTTCAAGGACTTTTAAAAAGGCTTTTATACTGTAGCTCACTAGGTATGCCGATCTTTCACACTTTCCGAATGCTGCTATTGTGGAATCTCTCTTCCAGAGCACAAAGACGATAATGACAGAATTTAGAGAGAATATAACCACTCTGAATGCCAAAAGTACAGAGATAAACAAATAGTTAGAAACTAGGATTGAAAACAGCATAGAGGAATTGAGTCTCAAATGTGCCACTTTTTCAGCAATATCCTAGATTCTTATAGCTTAAGTAGATACTATTGCCATGTTCTGAATATCAATACGGCTGATTTTGCCTCAAGTAATCACAGCCTTTCTGATTCAGAGTGCATAAAGAGTCCAACATTACACAAGTTTCTTCAGTTAATTAAGAGCATCACCTGGGTATTTAAAGTTTTAAATTGCCCCTTTTCTTTTTGGACTATTTATATAAAAAAAAAAAGGCATAGAATAATGTGATGTAAATAGGGACGCCGTTAGTGTTTTTGAACAAATTTTGAATACAAATGCCTTAATTCGCAAAAATGTTTTTACGCTCACTTGAGGTGGTTTTTGACTTGTGCGAAAAAGGCGCCACAGGCCAAGGGGTGGATAATCAAGTTTGCTATCAGAACAGCAAACTAATTTGACAAAGACTGACACAAAACAAGAATCCTTTCTTTAATCTAATTAATAGGTGGGGTGTTAAAGAGAAAGAAATCCGCAAGATAAGTGGATGCATGTTAAAGTGATTCTTCTCAGTGTTAGACAATATGGCTGACATTTCTGCCACGTCCAGTGCCAAAGAAAAAGTAAAAAGAAAAGAGCCCACATGGCCAACTGACACATATTCAGAGACTTTCATTTTCAGTCCCATTTAGGCAGTGAGAAATGGAAAAAACGAAGGGGAGATGATTATGGAACTTGCTGAGACAGGAGAATATAGTCATGAGTCATGACCACAACAGCCAATGGAGTTTGGAGCACTTACAAATGTTTCTCAATTACATAAGGCTGGAAACTCATACAGTGTCCACAACTGAACCATTGATATATTACATTTTAAAGTTTTAAGCTATGGATCAAATTTGAACTAAATGATTTGAATATGAATGTATTGGATAATCTGATTGGGGTTAAAACTGGGTCAGTTATTGTGGCAATATAGATTATGTTCAGTTCTGTTCTGTTCTATTTTATTAGTTGCAGATCAAACAACAGACCCTGCAGAAACCTGGAGTAGATGGATGGGATAGACAGCTTCTTTGGGAATTCCTTACACACTCACAATTCCAAGTTTTTCCAGACATCCTTCCAAACATGCACCGCAAAGCTGATCCTAACATGAATCCTGACTCTTTATGCCAAATGCATTTTCCAGTCAAGATGTAAGTCAAGTCAAGTCAAGTCACCTTTATTTATATAGCGCTTTTAACATTTATCAGGGATTGACGATTTTGTTCTCTTTGACTTGTTGGATGGAAACGATATGCTTGTTCGTAAATGTTTTATGCGATATTCCAGTTTTGCGCATAAGTTAAATTCGCAACTTTGGATGGAAACCTGGCTACTCACTTAATAATAAGGATTGAATTGTTTCATTCCTTAAAGGGATAGTTCACCCAAAAATGAAAATTCTGTCATTAATTACTCGCCCTCATGTCCTTCCAAAACAGTAAGACCTTCGTTCATCTTCAGAACACAAATTAAAGGTGGGGTAATTGATTTCTGGTAGCCAATGTTGATATTTCAA
>NW_015658395.1:724187-730569 GCF_001515625.1 Sinocyclocheilus rhinocerous
AATGTTACTCACCTATCGAGAAGAAATAAAGCAAACTCGGTGTCCGATCGCAGGCCTTCCCGCTCCTTGAGTTCTCTCCAGCGCTGGAAAGCTGATCCGAAATTTACACGGGTCCTACTTCTTGCCTTATCGTAAGCCTTCTTTTGTTCCGCAGACGTTTTCCTCTTTTGTTTTTTATCCTTCATCTCTATCTTTCTGTCGTCGCTCGGCTCGGCTAATGTCCGTCCTGTGCACTGAGCGCTCTCTCCTCCACTTCATGAGTAGACATGCCCCTTACTGCTGATTGGCTACAAGTTTGTTTTGGTACTCGGCCCGACTCAGTTTTCTAAAGCGTTTTTGAAAAAATACACCCTACCTTTAAGATATTTTTGATGAAATCCGAGAGCTTTGACCCTGTGTAGACAGCAACAGAACTATACCACGTTCAAGGTCCAAAAAGTTAGTAAGGACATCGATAAAATAGTCCATGTGACATCCGTGGTTCAACCTTAATTTTATGAAGCTACTGTACGAGAATACTTTTTGTGCGCAAAGAAAACAAAAATGACTTTATTCAATTTTTTTTCTTCCCTGTCAGTCTTTAGTCTTTTCCTTGTGCACAAAAAGTATTCTCATAGCTTAATAAAAATTAAGGTCACATGGACTATTTTAACGATGTCCTTACTACTTTTCTGAGCCTTGAACGTGGTAGTTCTGTTGCTGTCTATGCAGGGTCAGAAAGTTCTCGTAATTCCCTTTAAGGAATCAGACGCTGCGTCCAAAATCATGCTCCCTCAGATTTTTAAGCCAAATGGATTCTTGAATGAATTAATAAACAAACAAAAATGAAAACTTGATAAATAGGTTACATGATTATTGTGGGTACGAAATGAATAGTGCCCAAAAGTTGTCGTGATTTAGCCAAAATATATCACTCAGATGAAGATTTTGCGCACAGGTGGTTGGTGTAATCAGTCCAAAAAATGTACCATAATTTTTTTTTAGCATTTTGTAAAAATTACTTTTGCAGATTGAACCGAAATCAGTGCATGCTATGTCAGGTGCAGTACATTTCTTTGAAGGACTACAGAGAACAGCCTGTATTCGCAAACTGCACAGAGATAAGGTGCAGATTTATTCTTGTGATGTCCAGTGCTTATGTTTCAAATTCATTTGTTTCTATAAGCTACAAAATATGTGGAAGACTCAATCGATGCAGGACTTATAGGTAGTTCAGTCACTGCTAAAGCATCAGGGTCCTGATACTGTTTACCGCATGCTGATATGCATGACTAACTGCATTTTTGACTTTCTTTACAAAATTTTTTCAGAAACCATTTATTAGTTAAATAAAACCTTTATAGAAAGTAAACAAATAACACAAAAAATTCTCTGCTTCCAGCACTAGTAGCTCTAGTCTGGACTGGTAATGAGTCCATTTTATTTGATGTTATTAGCTAGGAGAGATCTGGCACTGAAATATTAAGTCTCAACAAAGAAAATGCACCTGCCTTCCACACTTCTAAAAATCTTGGCCACCTTTTCTTAAGGTCAGATCTGATTAGATAATACATTCGCTTTAGTTCACTCTGAGTAAAAAAAAAAAAAAAAGAAAACTCTGTGCTGGACAGTATTATATATCTTCCATCTGAGCTGCATGTGAGGTGTCTCTTACCACACACCAACTACGCTTTCCAGCTAAACATTAAAACTTGGCTGAAGTGGACTACTGATGTGGCTCTTTAATTAGCTTGAGGCAGCTTGAGCACTAAATCATCTTAAAAAGCAAAACTGCACTTGAAAGAATTTCTTTGATGCACCTGAAATACATACTGATGCTTTTGGCTGCCCATGTAATCGAGTTTGTAGGGCTGAAGTCATTTGAATGCAATATATACAGTACAAACACGCCAAGGGCTATGCGGTATGTAGGTAGCTCAGACAAATACCTGCAGACACACAGAGACATGCTGACAACACAAATTTGATCAAAAGAAAAACAGTACAATTGAACAATGCAAAAAATACATATATATGAAATCAAAAAGACAGTATTTTCTTCTCACTAGAGTCATCCATCCCTGTCCACTGGTCTATAAAACATGCAGTTAGTGTCAAGCCAAATCAATAAGAGCATGCCTCAGTGAGTCCAGCATAAATATCCCTCCCCTATGTCCTCTGCCCTGTTCGTTCTGCTCTTATCCCATTACAGTGGCCTGGGCCTGGCGGTGGTGAGCCTTGTGAGAGGATGGTTTTGATAAACACTCAGAATGGAAGACCTGATGAAAGGTGACTTTTCCCAGACCGGTGAGCCTTGGGTCCCGAGGGATGCAATTTTTGATAAATATTTAAATGTAAACGGACGGCAGAAATGTACTCTTTGCTTTTATCATTTTGTCAGGCAGAGCTTCTTGTGTTCTGTTTTAGCTCTGGGTTTGGGGTCTCTCTGGAATAACAGTGGTTGACCTGAAGTGCTTTAGCTCAGTTCACCAATAAATCAAGTAAAGTGAAAGCACTGAAGCGCTCAAGGCTCCTTGTTTTTATGATACATGTGCCAAAGAATGGACCCAGGCAAGCTCATGCTTGACAAAGGAATAGTTCACCCTAAAATTTGGTCACAGAGCTGGTCACTTTTTCCCAAGCAATTTTAATGAATGGGAAAGGGAAATAACTGAGACTTTTATTAAGCTTCAAAAAGCACTCAAACGTACAATAAGTGTAAAAAAGTGGTCCATATGAATCATCTGTTTTTTGAAGAATTGCAAGCTTTGTATGACAAACAGGCAGAAATTCAAATGGTTATTCAAAGAAAATTTAGCTTTTTAGTGAATCATTGATCCAGTTCACAAAATTAATGATTCACTCACAATTCAGACTTATCTGGCCGTCAAGTTCAACTCAATAATCCATAGCAGTAAATGACACCCCCCACCCACATGAAGCTATTTATTGACACCAGAATACTTTAAATACAGTACATGGGTCATACTGACCATTTTTATGACACTTTTATAGTGCTTTTGTGCCTTATTTGAAGCTAGAAAGCTCCATTCACCATTCATTGTATGAAATTGCCACTACAATAGCAATTTTTCAATGCTTTCACTATTTCTCCCTTCCCTGTTCTTTCTTGCATTCTACTATTGTAAAAAATGTTTGAAACTTTGTATTGCCAGCACTTCTCGTGTTATAGCTGCCAAGATGAATCGCTGGCTGTATTTGGATAAAAGTCTCTGCTAAATGAATAAATGTAAATATACAAAACCAACCTTTTCTCTTTTGGATTCCACAAAAGAAAATAACTTTTGAATGACACAAGGGTGAAAATAATAACAGAATTTCCTTTTTGGGTGATCTTTAAAATCAAATACTTGGACCTGCTCACAATCAATTGAGATTGATTAGATTAGAAGTTTATAGACTAAACAATGATTTTATCTGTCTCAAATAGGGATGGTTTGACAAAAAGCATTAGAGCCTAGACATCATACTTGTGTATAAAGGAAGTAAAACTTTGCAGCTGGAGGGAAAGCGACAGAGAGACAGCGAGAGCAGGAGACAGCCAATGAGAGAAAGAAAGAGGAGCCTTGGGTGATGAGGGCTGATGGGGCAACATGAATGCTCACATCCTCTCCGCATTAGTGTCCACAGTTGGACTGTGCCAAATGGCAGATGTGGAAAGATCAGTGTGCTGGGAAATTATGCAAATGAAAAGGTGAAGGCTATAACTCATGGATTGATTTAATGCTAAATTATGGGCGGGAATAAATGAATGGACTTTGATAAAGCACGACACATTCAAAGGTTTTAGTTGAGCGTGTCTTTCTCTGAATTCTTAAAATCCATTGCGCTTGCATCACCCCTCACGTCACTGACACCCACTCTCTTTCTTTTGTTTTACTGTGTGCATTAGTCGACTCCTAAATGACTGCTGCAGTGTTTGAGACAATGTAACATTTAACATTAAATGAGATGTTGCAGACTAGATTACTGCCAGTCATTTCCTTTTATTGCATAAACAATAGTACATCTGAAGGAAGTCTGATTGCAGGTGGATCTGGGACACTGGGACCTGTATAAGATGCAATGATGCCCTAGTTCCAAAGCAGACACAACAGACACACCCCACACACCTGACAGCTATTGATCAAAGCTCAATATAATCACTCTGATATAAGCACACGCTATTGTTGCATTTCTAAAGAATTGGCTGTTGAGTCCCATCCTGAAGAATACAAAGCTAGCCCCTGCAGGTAAATATACATAAACACACTATTCTGCTGCCAAACAGCCATTTTTGCCATTTAAAACGCAGCCTTGTATTTTGAGAATGTTTTATTTTATTTTATTTTATTTTTATTTTATTAGTATTATTTATATTTATTTAACTTTTCTTTCTTAAAAAAAAAAAGATTATGCAGGGAATGTATGGGATATATGTCTTCCAGTGAATATAAATAAATAAATTACTAAAAATAAATATTAACTCATAATTATGAGACGTTGCAGACTAGATTACTGCCAGTCATTTCCTTTTATTGCATAAACAATAGTACATCTGAAGGAAGTCTGATTGCAGGTGGATCTGGGACACTGGGACCTGTATAAGATGCAATGATGCCCTAGTTCCAAAGCAGACACAACAGACACACCCCACACACCTGACAGCTATTGATCAAAGCTCAATATAATCACTCTGATATAAGCACACGCTATTGTTGCATTTCTAAAGAATTGGCTGTTGAGTCCCATCCTGAAGAATACAAAGCTAGCCCCTGCAGGTAAATATACATAAACACACTATTCTGCTGCCAAACAGCCATTTTTGCCATTTAAAACGCAGCCTTGTATTTTGAGAATGTTTTATTTTATTTTATTTTATTTTTATTTTATTAGTATTATTTATATTTATTTAACTTTTCTTTCTTAAAAAAAAAAAAGATTATGCAGGGAATGTATGGGATATATGTCTTCCAGTGAATATAAATAAATAAATTACTAAAAATAAAAATTAACTCATAATTATGAGACATCACGTTGTAATTGTGAATTGTGAGAAATAAAGCCACATTTTTGATATAAACAGTTGTAATTGCTAGATATAGTCATAATTGTGCGATATAATGTCAATTGTAAGATATAAAGTTTCATTAATGAGACGTTTAAATGTCATAATTGTGTCATAATTATAAGATATTAAGTCACATTGTGAGACAGTCAGCTGTGAGAAATAGTCACGATTATGAGATATAAAGTTGCTAGTTGCCAGTATGAAGTCATAATTATGATATAAACTCACATTGTGACAGTTGCAATTGTGATATGAAGTCATAATTACGAGATATTGTCACAATGTGAGATATAAAGTCACAGTTATGACATAAAGTTGCAATTATGAGATATAAAGTCGCAACTGTGATATATAGTCATAATTATTAGATATTAAGTCACATTGTGAGACAGTCAGCTGTGAGATATAGTTGCAATTATGAGATACAAAGTTGCTGTTGTAAGATCAATATGAAGTCATAATTATGATATAAAGTCACTTTATGACAAAGTTGCAATTGTGAGATATGAAGTCATAATTATGAGATATTGTTACATTGTGAGACATAACGTTGGCAATTGCCATCAAGTGACAATCGTGAGATATAGTCACTACTGTGAAATTAGTTTTTATTTAATATATTATGACATGAGATATAACGTTGCAATTGTGAGATATATAGTCATAATTATGAGACATTAAGTCAAAATTGCAATTATAATAAATAAAGATTTGTGAGATAAATAAATAATAAGGTATAGTCACAATTGTGATATAAATTTGCGACAGCGAGATATAGTCATGATTATGAGATAAGTCACAATGTGAGATATAAAGTCACAGTTATGACAAAGTTGCAATTATGAGATATAAAGTTGCAACTCATAAATAGTCATAATTATGAGATATTAAGTCACATTGTGAGATATAAAGTTGCAATTATGAGATATGAAGTTGCAACTTTGATATATAGTAATAATTATTATGATATATTAAGACACATTGTGAGATATAAAGTTGCAGTTAAGAGATATAAATTTGTTATTGTGAACAGATTTTGTAAAGATTTTTTTCCTTTTTTCTTTTTTACTCTTAGGCAGAAACAGGCTTCCATATTAATATTAATACTATATTATAGTAGTTTTGAGACATGATTGATAATGCTAATAGCTATTACAGGCCTTCTTGGAACAGCACGTATTAAGAGAAAGAAGTAAAAACAGGAAGAGAGAGCATATGTGTTCCAGATGCTGTTAGCTTGACTCAGCTGATCATTCGTATCACAAGAAGAATTTAAACACAAGACACTGTCTGCTGCCGAGCTGCTTCACACGCCCCCCCCCCCACCCCCAG
>NW_015658395.1:730817-739175 GCF_001515625.1 Sinocyclocheilus rhinocerous
CCCCCCCCCCACCCCCAGACACTCATGAAAATACGCACCGTCCATCTGTGAGACCCAACCCCTGATTTACAGTATAAGGCTGTTGGTCTGTTCATTTTTACGGCGCACCATCAGTTTCAGCGCGAGTGGATTTATGCACTTTATCTCTAGATAGAATCCGGCTGCGCACAGGATCAAGGTATTATTGATTGTCTCCCAGCCATTGATCCTATTGAGTGGAGAGTTAAGCAGTCGTCCCCTGTGTGGCTTTCGAGATGAACGTGAGTAGTAGCTTTATTGGGGAGAGTGGGTGGTCCGCTGTCAAGGGCACCGGCTGAGACTTGCACATTGTAGGAGGTTTAGAAACAACTGTCTTCCCTGAATAAGAAGGAGTTTCTTTAGCTTCACAACATCCACTCATCAAAAATACAAGGGAATGTTATATAAGGCAACTTCCAATACATTTTCATACACAAACACGCATGTATCCCATCCTTGACCGGACACATGTAGTAATTTCTGCAGCTGCTCTTATTTGTAGCCTCGCTGCTCTGTGGAGGCTTGATCACATTTGATTTTGTGCTGTTGTGCTCAGCAGGGGGACCTTATTATCTCTGTAACACATTGCTCTATTTTTGTGATCGTGCCTTAACATCCTCTCTCTTTCTTTATCCCTCTCTCCCTCTCTCTCTTGTATCGGAGGGGGTGTGGGTACAGGAATAGGATTGCAAGCGCTCGGAGGGCCTCTGAAAACTTTATGTCCTCTGATCTCAGCGTGTATTCCAAACAAGCTAAAGAAGCATAGAGAAAGCAAGTGTGTGGGTTTAGACGAGGGGAGGGAGGATATGGCAAGCATGAGTGTGTAAAGAAACATACGCTTTAACCCTCAGCCAAATGAGCAGGGAGACTTAGCTAGAAATGAGAGATCCACAGGGCGACAAGATGATTCTCGAGAGGTTGCATGCAGATGTGGTTGTCCATGGACACTGGAGACTATCTGAGTGGTGTGGATTACAGTGTTAAAAGTGAAAGTGTTTCTTTGCCAGTTGTGACATTTGTGACAAAAGAAAAAAATGAAATACTGTTTTAAAAAAAGCTTGTAACAGTAACTGTCTGATATTGCTCAACAAACGTCTAGTTGTGTCTCAAACTCACAGACCATTAAAGGGATAGTTCACCCAAAAATGAAAATTTGATGTTTAACTGCTTACCCCCAGGGCATCCAAGATTACTTTGTTTCTTCAGTAGAACACAAATGAAGATTTTTAACTCAAACCGTTGCAGTCTGTTAGTCTTATAATGGAAGTGAATGGGAATCACGGCTTTGAGAGTCAAAAAAACATACACAAACAAAACCAAATTAAACCCTGCGGCTCGTGACGATACATTGATGTGTAAAGACACGAAACGATCGGTCTGTGCAAGAAACTGAACAGTATTTATATCATTTTTTACCTCTGATTCAATGTCTGAACTGTCCTGAGCACGTTCGCGTCTTCAGCCGGTGCGTGACGCGTCTTCTTGCTTTAATACATTGATGTGTAAAGACATTAAACGATCGGTCTGTCCAAGAAACTGAACAGTATTTATATCGTTTTTTTTACCTCTGATGCACTGCAATGTCTGAACTGTCCTGAGCGCATCCTCCACAACCGGCGCGTGTTCTTCTTCTTCTTGCTTCACGGCGGATCGCAGACTTATAAGTGCATTACCCTCTCCCCCCACCCCCTCCCCCCCGGCCACCCTCTTTTGAGCCAGTGCCCCCGCTGGGGGTAAGCAGATAAACATCAAATTTTCATTTTTGGGTGAACTATCCCTTTAAGGCTGCCCAAACAGATTTCAGACTGTTTACAATTTTAGCATTTTTTAATGGGCTAACTACCAAACAGACATTGGATGCAAATTATGTATTTCCATGGTTAAAAATACAGAAATAAAAACACAAATAAATAAATACTCTGATTTGAAGAGATTATATGACAGAGCGATTTGTCTCACCACATTTAAGAGCTCCAAAATTACATTTATTGTTAGATTTTTTAAAAATATATAATTTACATGATTTGAAAGAGACTTAGTTTTATATAAAATCTAACATAAGCATAAACAACATAATTTTATTTTGTGTTTATTGTGTTTCGGAAATTAGCGTGTCATATTTATGCATCCCTCCAGTTCTTGGATTACAATATTCAATGTTTAAACGAAGAACCTTACCAGTCCAAAGCTTTAATCACAAAGCTACAAAATAAATTTATAAAGAGTATTTATCATTGGGTACTATACTCAAAACCCTTTTTAGAATTGTGCTTCGTCTTAATGAGCCCTCAAGAGAAGTGAAAAAAAAAAACACTTGAACTAAAAACTCTGTAATCGTCAGACCCGATGAACCATGTTAACCCTCATAAATAGCTAATGTGACCAAAATTTTTTTTATTCATAGAGAGCAAAGGCTTTATTGTTAATGTATGTCAGCAGGGAATTTTAAAATTATATATTCTTTAATCCTAGTCAATTTTCCTGGGTTCCTGCAATTTCTTAATGGCTCCAATGGCCAAGTGGCCAATTAATAACGATCATTTTAACAGCTTTTAGCTTTTTAATAGGTTTGAAATGTGTTGTTTATTAAACTGTCGCATAAAGACCAAATTTGGCTACTCCTAACTCCATTCTCACTGTTCATTCTCAAGGAGCCACTGGGGATGTGCACATTTTGTGCTGTGTGCGCTATGCAATTAATTTCTGATTCTAACTTCACCTTACAGTATGTAGCTAACACTGCTTTTTAAAATTAGCCAATTATCTGAGTTTCATGAAGACTCAAAGCAGGTTAAAGTATCTTGGCTACTGTGGCACTGTAACATGTGCCATGCACAATGAAGGATCAGAGGTATGGGGACTTCTGAAACTGCAGCCTTGAATCTCAGTGCAGCTGTTTGCAGCCTAGATCCGCCTCTCTGGATTAGTGAGGCAACTGAGATGCCTCCTTTCAATTTTTCATGATGTTTACACAGCTCAGTGTTCTTCAGGGAAAGATCAAGGCGATGCTTCCTGTCGTAGGATAGAAATATTTATCACCTAATTTTTTGTCTTCCTCTTTGGGGTGAGGAAGGATCGAAAAAGAGGACAACTCTAAGAAATACATCATTTTTAAAAGCTCTACTTAGATATAGCTGATTCAGCTGTTAAGTTAACCTTAGTTTTAAGTGTCCTACTGTAAGTTACCATCTGCCTTGTTAGTGCACTTCTGTAAAGTGAATACCACTTTATTCATTGCTCTGCATAATTTAGAGAGAATATGCATAGCTTTAAAGCTGAAGTGTGATTTTTTTTTTCCCATGCCAAAATACTTTTCCTCTTATCCCAGCTGGATATCCAATGAGTAGGGAGAGACCGGAGCTGGTTGTAACATATACGTTTAACCACTTAGAAATTAGCTACAAGAATGAAATCACGTCGTACTGTACATTAGCACACATTTAAAGGGATAGTTCACCCAAAAATAAAAATTATGTCATTAATTACTAACCCTCATGTCGTTCCAAACCTGTAAGACTTTCGTTCATCTTCGGAACGAAAATTAAGATATTTTGATGAAATCTGAGAGCTTTCTAAACCCTGCATAGACAGCAATGCAACTGACACATTCAAGGCCCAGAAAGGTAGTAACGACATCATTAAAATAGTTTGGAATGACATGAGGGTGAGTAATTAATGACAGAATTTTCATTTTTGGGTGAACTATACCTTTAAAGGGGTCATATGATGCTGCTAAAAAGAACATTATTTTGTGTATTTGGTGTAATGAAATGTGTTTATGCGGTTTAAAGTTAAAAAAACACATTATTTTCCACATACTGTACATTATTGTTTCTCCTCTATGCCCCGCCTTTTTGAAACGCGTCGATTTTTACAAAACTAATCGGTCTGAAAAGCGAGGTGTGCTCTGATTAGCCAGCTATCCAGTGCGTTATGATTGGCCGAATACCTCAAGCGTGAGAAGGAAATGTTACGCCCCTTTAGTCTTTACAACTTTACAGATCTTCTTTATGCACCAAGAGCTTGTAACACTCCAAAGAGAAAGGAAAAAATGAAATCGCATCATATGACCCCTTTAAAGGATTTGCAAGTCAAAAACAATTTTGAAGTAAAATCAACATTTCACTTCTAAGATACAATTTGATTTGTGAATATTTTAGTGGATGTTAAACACAAATCTGATATCAGAAAATAAGCAGATACTCTTGTTTAACTCAAAACTTTCACTAAAATGTAAAAACGACATTTGACACAATTGTGAGAGTAACTAACACGAACACACTTTTAATTGATTGCCACTGTTTTGAATATTTGTTCAATCATTTTTTAATTGTTTGTTTCTTGCTTGTTCAAAACTAAATCAAATGAATAAAAATGCATGCACAAAAATGCCATCCACTCGGCATGCTAACAACAGCTCTTTGTGCTTGATTTTAAGTTAGACTTAAAACAACTTTACTTTGTAGCAAATAAATGTGTAGCAAATTAAAGTTTGAGTTAAATAGTGTAGTGTGCACTTATTTACTGACTGTAAAACAAGAAATGTTACAAACATTCAAGTCTGCTCTTTAAGTCAGCAATAAGTTTTCCCCGAAAAGTCCTGACCAGTCACAAACAATGACACTATCTCAACCAAACATTGTGCGTTTAGGGTGGGGCTACCTGTTTGTCTGACCAATGGCCAATAGGGTGAGTCATTATATTCTGTTTGGTTCTGCCACTGTTATAAGGATTAAACACTTCATCTTTAACTTCCAAAGTTAACAACAGTCCAATCCTCTAAGGTCTCTTTAAGTTTCATTACATATTCTGATACAATACCAGAAATCTCCTTAGCTTCTGGTTCATGTCTGATCCCAACATAAAAGGCTGAGCTGCTGTAGTATGCCTGGACTTTGGATGGCCTCTCTTCTCAGTTCTGTAGTGAATAATGATTTATCTATTGCAAATGGTGTTAAAATGCCCCACCATTAGCAGACGTGTCTTTTGTAGAATAATGCTAAACTGCGGGAGGTGACCCACTGCATTAGCATTCACCCGACTGACTACTTTCCCCTATAGCATATGCTTTTTGGCTGTCTCTTTCTTTCTGTTGCCATTTTCCCCCCTTTCTCTGCACTTCTTCCTTATCAGCCAGTGTTTAAGATGATAATTGACATTCTCCGACAAGATCAGCAGCGGAAGAAGGAAATAAGGCCATTTAGACCGCAGTCTATTCAAAAAACGCCTGTTGTTCCTCCAGTAATTGCACTGCGGTTGAAAAGATCACCATTGCTCATTGAATTCATATCAGATTAAATTGAAGTGGCAGCTGAACTGTCCTTGCTGATGATACTGTTCATCTTCAGTGAATCTCTCCTAATTTAGTTTGTTATTCTTTCGGTCAAGCTTGCTTTCGTTCTCTGTATGCCCTTATCTTTGACCTTTTACGCATTCCCCCTGCTTTTATCGTTTTCCCCTCTCTATACCCCATTCTCTCTTTCTGTTTTCAGATGGTCCACTTTGGTGCATCATTTTCATCATCTAATTGTTTTTCTGTCTTTCTTTCCTCTCATCTTTTTAGTGGCGCACATAGTGCTTTATGTGCTCAGACTGCATGATTGTGATGTTCCATAGCAAACCATCCAAAAAAGAGAGATCTGTAATGAGTTTTCTCAGGTCGCAGTTCTCCCATACACCACTTGGAGGCAACGTTTACATGGTGGAGCACGTGCGTTTCCCAACGAACGAATGGAGCAGTTCTCTTTGGCCAGCCACCCCTAAATCAGGCCAGATGAAAACAGATGCTAGATGGAAATGTCACAAGTGTATCTCAAACTGCCAGCGCATTAACCTCCTTACCCAGAGTGCCATGCTCCCCTGAGGCCTTTTCTGAACTCCATTGATTAAAACCACAAGCAGGTTATGAGACATAAGGGCGAGAGAGAGAGAGAGAGAGAGAGAGAGAGAGAGAGAGAGAGAGAGAGAAAAGAGCAAAAGAAAAAAAACTAACATGCCCAATAGATGATATCACTCCCATGATCACACGTTTTACAAATACGTCCACAGGATGTAACAATGTGAAAATATATTAAGAATTTTTCAATTCGCTGATACTGATGTGAATACTGAAAGTGAATTACAGCGATGTGTTTATGTTGTGAAGAAAATAAAAAGATTATATTTAGCTATGGAGTGCTTATTTATTTAGCGAGAGAGAGAGAGAGAAAAGAGTCAAAGTAAACAAACAAGATCTCTTTAACTCACCTTGCTGTCAGAGGAATGAGACAGAAAGGAGGGGGAGGACATATTTCTGGAAAAAAAAAGAATAAGATACATTATTTAGTCTGTTATCAAGCCCTGGTGCTAAAACTGAATGACATGAGCAAAAAAATAGCATAGCCTATATACTTATATATATATGACCCTGGACCACAAAACCAGTCATAAGGGTCAATTTTTTAAAATTGAGATGTATACATCTTCTGAAAGCTGAATGAATAAGCTTTTCATTGATGTATGGTTTGTTAGGATAGGACAATATTTGGCCGAGATACAACTATTTGAAAATCTGTAATCTGAGGGTGAAAAAAAAATCAAAATACTGAGAAAATCCCCTTTAAATTTGTCCAAATATGTGTATGTGTATGTGTGTGTGTGTGTGAGTGTGAGTGTGTGTGTGTGACCCTGGACCACAAAACCAGTCTTAAGTCGCTTGGGTCAAAATACTGAGAAAATCGCCTTTAAAGTTGTCCAATGAGGTTCTTAGCAATACATATTACTAATCAAAAATTAAGTTTTGATATATTTACGGTATGCAATTTACAAAATATCTTAATGGAACATGATCATTACTTAATATCCTAATGATTTTTGGCATAAAAAAAAATCGATAATTTTGACCCATACAATGTTTTTTTGGCTATTGCTAAAAATATACCCCAGCGACTTAAAGGGGTCCTATTAAGCTTTTTCACTTTTTCAACTTTAGTTAGTCTGTAAAGTTGCTGTTTGAGCATAAAAAAAGATCTGCAAAGTTACAAAGCTCAAAGTCCACTTCAAAAGGATATATTTTATTTAACAGAAATCACTTTTCAAAAACTACAACGAACGACTCGTTTGGACTACAACGCATATTTTCCGGGATTTGTGATATCACAAATACCGACGAATGGGACGAGACCTGGTTGAGCTGAACTAGAGAAGGCAACGAGTGTTATCACTATGTCGGAGACACGCTAGCTTTCCCAAGGCAGACAAACTTAGAGTGGTTACAATCATCCGGGTTTAAATCGCGCTCAAATTGATTTGATTTTGACACAATATTTACACTGAAGCTTGACATTTCCCGACCAGGCGCCGAGTGCTGCCAATCACAACCCACACTGGCCCAGCTAACGAATCACAACACACACTGGCCCAGCTAACCAATCACAGCACATTTCGTATTTCAGAAGGCGGGCCTTCATTTGATACAGGAACTATTCTAGCCGTTCATGCCAGACTGGGGAGAGAGGTGTTGTAATAATGTAAAATATGTGAAAAATAATGTGTTTTTCGAACAACCTATTATGAGAGCCTGTTCTAGTACACCAACAAAACAAAATCAAGACTTTGTAAAAGAGCATAATAAGACCCCTTTAAGACCCCTTTTGTGGTCCAGGGTCACACACACACACACACACAAACACACACATATATATATATATATATATATAAATAATAGGTAAGTCTGATAATTCTCAATAAAGAAACAGAAACAGGAAAAAAAGAGGACTGAAATAACCTGATTTTCATTATCCTACGCTGAGATTTGTGATGAAATGTTTGAAAACGCACGTGATTTAACAGGAAGCCTGGTGTCTGAAACCATTATAAATCTTGATGTGTTTTCCTCTGCTGTCAAATTTTCCTTACACCCACATGCACCAAGCAGCGGCTCTGATCTTCAGACCTCTGGCTCCTCTTAGTAATTGAAGATTCTCCTAAGCAAAACGCATTGTAATATCTTGATTACTTAATTTTAGGGAATTAATTATTATTAATTCATTCAGGGTTTGAAAGAGTAATCGAATCTGAAAATTCGAGGTCCACCTGATTAAAACTAAATTCAAATTTGATAGTTTACACTCAAAATCAACGGTCGTCCAGCGAGCCGTTATTCTCAGTATATTTTAATAACTTGAATCTTTGTATTTCCCTGGCCACGGGTAATACGTTCTTTGATAATTTGTAAGCTCTTAGAGAGGTAACGTGATCTTGACTTTAAAATTATACGACACCAGACAATGATTCTTTATAAATGAAACATGAATTTTATTGGCTATTCTAGATTACATCAAAACTAAGCTAAAACACACA
>NW_015658395.1:740663-764191 GCF_001515625.1 Sinocyclocheilus rhinocerous
TGGGAGCGCTTGTAGCGCTTTCACCCAAGTGAAAGCCAGAGGTCTTGAGCGAGAAAGAGCGAGCGAGCGAGCCCGAGAGAGCTTTGTATTCCTTTTAAACAGGCTGACTTTTGTCCAGCCCATACGCGATTGTCCAATCGATGGTGGCTGCGGGGCTTAGCCACACCCTGGGTGGTTCCTTTTTTTTCATGCACAAGTCGCATGTCCCCGTGGGGCGTACTTCTGGAAGTTTTAAATAACTTCTGATAAAAGTATTATCACTAGAGAATGATACAGAATATAACATTTTCACTAACACCAATGTTCAGCGAATAAAGCAAGCTTTCATTCGAGCTCAATATCGGATAGTTTGCATACACATTAATAATTTTAATTACTAAAAGGTGTTTATACACATTGGTTAAACTTGCACCGATTACAGGAAACACATCACACATCATCAGACATAAACATATTATTTGTGAATATATTGCTCCGATACTTTCAATGATTTTCACTGATTGTCTTATGAATTGTCTGTGTACGTTCTGTTTCTTTGTCTGTGACAAAAGAACGTAAGGGTTTCAGGAAGCAGATGTTCAAAAAGTCATGTGGCGTCACGCTGTATATCCCGTGCTTGCAGGGCGTGATTAAATTACTGTCCTTTTCCTGTTTGGATATAATAGATCCATTCATTGGTGGTCACAAGACATCGTGGTTTCTATATGTTGTGAACGAACCTTCCAGTTCTGATACCAAGAAAGCTTTGTTGTCTCTTGATTGGATTAGTCTTTAATCACTCCTCTGAGTAGATGACGACAAGACTGGCAGGAAGTCGACCCAGAATATTGGAGTCATGTGCTGGGGTGATTAGCAAACCTCATGATGGCTGATAGGGGCATAGCAGTGTCCGTTTATGTACTAGAAATCCCTACAGCATGAAAAGATGTTTAGATATGCACTCCTTTATAATAACTCTTTTGAAACTGTAATTCAGCGTAATTGCTTCTGCAAGGCAGTGGCGGAGGTTTCATTTGAACATCAAACACCCTAAAGAGCATATATAGATCTTAGTCAAGGCAGACATATTGAATTTTATACTAATGAAATCTAGGCTGTGAGGGATTGACTATAGGTTTTAAAATGGTATGTACTGTATAAGAGTAATATATCACATAATTTTCAATCCCTTTTAATATTCAAATGCTGTAAAAATAAAAACATTTGTTTAGGCCAACTTTAAACACCTATTAAGTCTCATTATACAGCGTTTTAGAATATTTAATCACAGCAATCAAATATTTAAGAAAACATCACACATATATATTCAGACAAACAACACAATTTTATAATTTTAAACAGTTCAATAATCATTAGATTAACATTGAGTAAATTTAGACATACTGTAATATTGACAATTACCTGATTTATGGTCAAGAAAAAAATGGTAAGGAAAAATGCCTCAGAGAAAAAAAGTCTCAGAGCAACATGCAATAGTGGGTTTTTGTGAATAAATGAGCATTTTTGAACAAATCGGTTGAAAGAATGATTCAATGATTCACTCAGGATGTTGTGTGGGCACCTATAGGCTACTGGCATTAAGTTGTGGCCACATTTACTGTTGCAAGATTTCAGTCATTTCTATAGGAATCTGTGCAGTCAAGTTTCATGAAGGTGAAAGTTCTCCACATACATTTTTTGTGTGTTCAAGTTAGTCATGCACACAAACAAAATGGTCTGTTTACACTTGTAGTTTGGTTTTCTTGCTTCTTTTAAACCGGATTAGAAAAGTAAAAGTAAAAAAGTAGTACTCTTAGTTTTCACACTGTCATTTTTAACATAGAACTTAAGGATGCAAAACAAAAGGCATAAGGATATGGTCACAACCTTATTGTATTCAAATTGGATTGCATCCAAATCTGCTAAGTGTAAACACATCATAAAAGTGACTTCTGCGTGAGTGGTGCTACATGCTTCACTATACTATTAACAATGGACAACAGACCTTTTTGGCCTGCACATTTCAGTGAATTTTTGTTAATGTGATCAACCCTTAATGCTGTAACCTGTAGGAAGTGCCACTAAATTTCCTTATTAATGTACAAATTGAAACTGGAATTTAGCATAGTAAATTTTACTATTTCTGCAACATTTTTATAGGTTAATAATTAGGTATCATAAAAGCTGTATTGTTGGTTTTCAGTGTGAGTATCATGTTATAAAAGTGCACTGATAAGCATTTAACCCTGTTCTGGAGGTAAAGTGATGACCAGAGCTGTCAGCGTTCGGTCTTGTCATTCTGTGGCTCTGTGACAAGGTGTCAAGCAGAGCAGATGTGGGTGAGCTTCTGCAGGTAGAGCTGACTTTAGCACAAGCAGAGCAGGACCCCGCGGGCATGGCTAGCTGTGAATGGACAGGAAAGAATACAGCCCCAGGGAGGGTGTCTGCTGATGGGCGTTCTTCATTGTCTGAGCATGGCTCTGTCACCGGGATATACTATTCCATATAAAGATAAGACCTAAAATCCAGGTCACCCACTAATCCCCTCTCACCTCCGTGACCGATGAGCTTAAAGCGATGACATACTAATAAATCACCCAGCAGCAAGCATTGTTTATGTTGGGGGCAATTATCCCAGGCATATGTAAACCATCAGCACCGTGATAAATTAGATGCTGTGAATACCGCGAGCTTCACCGCCCTTGAGCGCACAACACCAGCACTGGTACAGAGTACAACAAGCTTCTGTCACTCGCCGTCAACTGGCTACTTATGGGCAAGGAGGGAATGGGGTAATTGGGAAAGAGAAAGGGAGAAAGGGACTGGCGGGATAATGAGCACAGGGTGTGGGATATAAATAAGCCTAATTTTGTTTTAGTTAATTTTTGACTGTCTTACATCGTGCGATTTAATTCCTGGCTCTGCCGAGATGTCTGCAGAGTGACTTATATCCCGTCTGGAGGAGGAAAACAAAGTGGGATCCAGGCTTTCGGAGAAATAGAAGAATGACAGATAGAGAAAGAGTTGGCAGTCGGGACACGACGCCATCCACCACAGCTATCAAGGTTTATTCTCTGGCCATTCCAAATCGGACGGATTGTTCCAAATGTGGATTAAGCCACGGACACAATGTGCCCGCTGTATCCCGCTCAGAAGAAAGTAGATGGTAATAAAAGTTTGTTTTAAGGTAGCAGCCAATCTCACACCATGAGTACAGCTGGTGAAGGACACGCTCTAGTGCTCCTTAATGTTGTACGGCTGCCGTGGCTGCAAGTATAGCTGTGGCACATCGATGCGGGAGAGCATCACTTACTCCGATAGGAAAATCCAGCCAGTGTCACTAGAGGTAAAGAATGCAATAGATCTCAGCAAAACAAATCTAGAACATTTATCAGAAGGATGAGAGTGAGCTACTTGTGATTCTGTTGTTGCACTAGCGAAGTAATATTAATAGTCAGCCATGCCATAGTCAACCATTCCTGGTGAAGAGGACTGACTGATGACCTACACAGAGAGATTTGTTAACACCAAACAGTATTTTACTACTTTAGTATTTTAAGGTAATTATAAGACAAAGTGGTCCTAGAAACCATTATTGCTTTCAAAATGCTATAACATGTATTATCACTTAAAGATGCACAATAAGTCAGAGTGCCACATGTTATGCAGCCATTTATACTTTTAAGTCTTTTAAGTCTAGTTGAACTATGTGGTTTATAGCAGTGATTAAATTAATCAATCTGTAATTTCTTATAACTTTCATTTGTGTCAATTTTTTATCAACTGTATAAGTCCTTTCAACATAAATTACATTAAACTGACTTAAAAACATGAGTTGAATCTTGTATAACTCATTTTAAAAAGTTGAAAACTGCTTAACTTATTTTGGTTAGTTAATGTAAAAAAAAAAAATGTTGTCATGACTTATTGATCATACCATATATTTAGCTCAGAGGTTGAAAATCTTGTTCACCTGAACTTTTAACACATTACCTCTCTAAGTAGATGTTTAGCAATTACATTGTAATATTTATTTGCTTGCTTTTTTGTAATTTTTCTGATTGTTAGAGAAATAGTGTGCCTCCTAAATAGGGTCTAGCAATTCCAATGGAAATTCCAATGGCATTCAAATTCCAAAACTCCAAGAACTTCTGGAGCTCTTGGGCGTTACACAGTATATTGTAGTTTTATGATTGATGCCAAGTGATTAAAACATAAAATACAGCCCAGTACCTGCTTAACATCTCCTGAGCTTTAATCAGTTTTTAATCAGGCACTTGGTTTATGATCAGGTCCTGTAACAGCCCTCTAAATGTGTCTTTGCACTGGCCACCTTATAATTTTGCCCTCGGCCTTAAGAATTCAAGCCAAAATATTTAATAAAATGTTAAATATTTTGACTAATTTGCTGTAAAAGCATAAAGGTTAGCAATAATAGTAGGATTTCAGGCTTACAGGTGCTCCACCTTTTTTGAATGAATTAATCTGCTCAGCAGAAGAAAAAATAAAATTCACCTGAACTTTTAACACATTACCTCTCTAAGTAGATGTTTAGCAATTACATTGTAATATTTATTTGCTTGCTTTTTTGTAATTTTTCTGATTGTTAGAGAAATAGTGTGCCTCCTAAATAGGGTCTAGCAATTCCAATGGAAATTCCAATGGCATTCAAATTCCAAAACTCCAAGAACTTCTGGAGCTCTTGGGCGTTACACAGTATATTGTAGTTTTATGATTGATGCCAAGTGATTAAAACATAAAATACAGCCCAGTACCTGCTTAACATCTCCTGAGCTTTAATCAGTTTTTAATCAGGCACTTGGTTTAGCGAGAAGCAAAAAGTTATTCACACAGCGGGATTAAAGACAGCAATTCATTTTCCATAATTGTGATAATAACTCTCTTTCACAGCAGCTTACACAACGGTATCACTGAAGTAGATGATTCAGCCCTCGAAATAGACCAAGTACTTTTCACTTAAAGCTGAAAAGGATCAGAAATGGGCCACCCGAATGACATGATAGCCCTGTCTGTTTGTGTATGGAGTGTGTGTACTGTATGTGTGCTGTATCCTTGTGACTGCTGAAGTGGAACGGTAGTGAATAAGAAAAGAGAAAGGTCACTCCCAGCCTCTCTGTAGAGAGCTTCTAACTCTCACTCTCTGAACGACTGTGAGTGATGTCTTCGCCCCGGCCCAGTGACCATACTCAAAAAAATGAACATATCACACAACTCACACATTCAAAGACACACTCATATGAAATTTATATCCTTGAGTCTCTTAGTCTGTGGTGATTACAGACTGGATATAAAAGTTGGTCCATGTCAATGTTTATATTAGGGATTGGCATGAGTATTTAAGTACTCAAACGTGACAGCAGCAATCGATCATGAAGACGATGATTGTGTGATCTGATAGTGAATTTTGCCATGACTATCATAGCCCAATCCCCTCAGTTATTTGATTAATTGTTTTACTGAGCTTTCAAGTACTCAAGAGGCAAAAATGGCAAAAATGCCCATCCCTAGGTTATATGATTGACAGATTAGGAGCAGACACCGGCCATTATCCCATACTGTCCCTCACACACACAACTGCAGACAATAGAGGAAATACGTAGTATGAAACATTCAGACAAATGACAATCTTTTTCACCATTATTGTCATTATCTGGATGTAGTAGACAGATTGAATGATTCACAGGCTGTAATTATGTTATGTTGGTCATAATCATTGGTGTATTTGACTCAAATTAGTTTTATTATTCTGAAGGGTAGTTAATTGATTTCAGTTAAACGTCATAAAGTCAATTATGCTGATTAATTATTCAATTTAAGTAATATCAGTATTTCCTCATCTATCCATCTGTGTGAGACAATGTGAGACAACATAAGGCATTTTATTTATTCATTCATGTATATATATATATATGTAAAGCATGGATGAGTAAAATGCCTTATGTTGGCTTGCAAGTCTTGTGAAGGTCCATGGAGAGATATGATGATAGATATGAGCAGCGGAAAATTTTCCAGTTTTCTGTTTCTCTTTCCACACTGACAAGCTTCTGTCAGTTTTTGTATGAGAATTCTCTTGACATTGTGCTGATGCTTACATCATCACTATAGCAACACATACACTGACTGAATACTCACTACGCTGTCACTGTAAAATGACATTATGAACAATCAGTCCTAAAAGTCAATCTGATTGAAAGATTGATATTATATTATAAAAAAAAACTAACAATTAAAATAGAGTTGTTAACTAAAATACCAAAGTAAACAAATTAAAACTATAGAAGTACACATACAATGAACACATAAATTATACTGAATTACACAAATATTTTCAGTCAGTGCAGGGTGGTCCAATTTAATAAAGCCTGATGACCTCACTTCATTCTCTTAAGACAAAAACAGTCATTTAGACATAAGGGGGCATTTGATTGACATGTAAAACAATCAACCACAGTTTGAATTGTGTATGTCTACATCTGAATTTGTCAAGAGCATCATAATAAACCAACGTGCAGCAAAGTAGTTTCAGCAAAAAATGCTGTAGCCCATTCTGTGAATTATTTTAAGGATAGTACGAATGAAAATGAGCGTCATTTATTTGATCCAAGTAGCCTCAAACAAAACTCTTGAATATATTTCAAAGATTCAGTGCCATAAAGATGATTTTGGCAAATCCAGCAGACCATCTTAGTGGATGCCCTTGATGGCAGGGTGATTCTACAATTTATTGCAAAAATAGCTTTATTGTTTTATAATTTAAAACACATTTCTCTGTATTGTTATGAATTTTACACAAGTTTGAATATGAATGATTGAATATAAATATGATTATGGTGGCATGTCTCGTCACAATATATGGTGGTGTTAGGGAATGAAAAACAAAACTAAATAAAATAAATCATCATTTAAAAAATACAAACAGAATACGAGCTATTTATGCACCATTAAACTAGTACAGTCTTGGTTTGCTAAAGCAAATGGTGCAAATCAGGCGCATTGTAATTTCCCATTGGTTCAGTGCAACCAAGAAATGAGCATCCCAATAAAGTGTAGCACAAGGTGATCATCTGCTTGAAGATCCTTATATCCACAGAACTCATAATAAAGCGCAGATCTCATCAAGCATGTCCAGACAGTCACATATGATAAAGCATAACGGCATCTCATTTCGTAATTAAAAGGCCATTTTCTTTATCTCCACGACTTCTAGGATGAAAAGAAGCACTCTAGTCTCAATCAGGGGAATGGCACTTGATGAGCAGATACTTGGTCTATGGATGAAACCGTGAAGCCGCATTAGAGAGGCCATGTTCATTATCATTAGAGTCTTGCACCGCTGTGGTCTGCTTTGCTCCAGTTCCCCCTGTTCGCAAAAGCAATTCGCTCCCCATATCTGAGCCATATTAGAACAAAAGAGGCAATCAGGATAGAGGAGAAGAAAAGCCCAATTTTCTCCTGGCTAATTAAAGTAAAGGAAGACAAGATGAAGGGCAGTGCCCCCGGCATCCCTGTGCAAACTGAAGGACCCTTAAAGGCTGCTCTTTTATGTGTCTGGAAATTGGGCACCATTTTTTTTTCAATGGCAAATCTCCAAAGAGAAAGAAAGAGAGCGAATTAGAGAGACAGAGGAGGTTTTCATGTCTTTTGATAGCGAGACAGGAGACCATCTACATCTATACATTATAGAAGCATGAAAACGTCTCAGGTTACTTATGTAACCATGGTTCCCTGAGTAGGGAATGAGACACTGCGTCCTCTAGGGGTCGCTATGGGGAACGCCTCGTCGTGACTCGTGTCTGAAGCATACATTGAAAAAACACCAACTCGTTGGCCGGCGACAGCCATGACGTCACTACCGGTGCGACTACAGTATAAATAGGCGCCGGGAGCACACATCATTCACTTCTTCGTCTGAAGCTTGCGTCCGCAGCATGGCAAGAAACCTAGAGGACGCAGTGTCTCGTTCCCTTCTCAGGGAACCATGGTTACATAAGTAACCTGAGACGTTCCCTTTCATGGGAATTTCGAACTGCGTCCTCTAGGGGTCGCTATGGGGAACGCCTCGTCGTGACTCGTGTCTGAAGCATACATTGAAAAAACACCAACTCGTTGGCCGGCGACAGCCATGACGTCACTACCGGTGCGACTACAGTATAAATAGGCGCCGGGAGCACACATCATTCACTTCTTCGTCTGAAGCTTGCGTCCGCAGCATGGCAAGAAACCTAGAGGACGCAGTGTCTCGTTCCCTTCTCAGGGAACCATGGTTACATAAGTAACCTGAGACGTTCCCTTTCATGGGAATTTCGAACTGCGTCCTCTAGGGGTCGCTATGGGGAACGCCTCGTCGTGACTCGTGTCTGAAGCATACATTGAAAAAACACCAACTCGTTGGCCGGCGACAGCCATGACGTCACTACCGGTGCGACTACAGTATAAATAGGCGCCGGGAGCACACATCATTCACTTCTTCGTCTGAAGCTTGCGTCCGCAGCATGGCAAGAAACCTAGAGGACGCAGTGTCTCGTTCCCTTCTCAGGGAACCATGGTTACATAAGTAACCTGAGACGTTCCCTTTCATGGGAATTTCGAACTGCGTCCTCTAGGGGTCGCTATGGGGAACGCCTCGTCGTGACTCGTGTCTGAAGCATACATTGAAAAAACACCAACTCGTTGGCCGGCGACAGCCATGACGTCACTACCGGTGCGACTACAGTATAAATAGGCGCCGGGAGCACACATCATTCACTTCTTCGTCTGAAGCTTGCGTCCGCAGCATGGCAAGAAACCTAGAGGACGCAGTGTCTCGTTCCCTTCTCAGGGAACCATGGTTACATAAGTAACCTGAGACGTTCCCTTTCATGGGAATTTCGAACTGCGTCCTCTAGGGGTCGCTATGGGGAACGCCTCGTCGTGACTCGTGTCTGAAGCATACATTGAAAAAACACCAACTCGTTGGCCGGCGACAGCCATGACGTCACTACCGGTGCGACTACAGTATAAATAGGCGCCGGGAGCACACATCATTCACTTCTTCGTCTGAAGCTTGCGTCCGCAGCATGGCAAGAAACCTAGAGGACGCAGTGTCTCGTTCCCTTCTCAGGGAACCATGGTTACATAAGTAACCTGAGACGTTCCCTTTCATGGGAATTTCGAACTGCGTCCTCTAGGGGTCGCTATGGGGAACGCCTCGTCGTGACTCGTGTCTGAAGCATACATTGAAAAAACA
Source organism: Sinocyclocheilus rhinocerous (assembly GCF_001515625.1). Taxonomy (NCBI): domain Eukaryota; kingdom Metazoa; phylum Chordata; class Actinopteri; order Cypriniformes; family Cyprinidae; genus Sinocyclocheilus; species Sinocyclocheilus rhinocerous. The sequence goes on from NW_015658395.1 coordinate 749,890, forward strand.
CCAACTCGTTGGCCGGCGACAGCCATGACGTCACTACCGGTGCGACTACAGTATAAATAGGCGCCGGGAGCACACATCATTCACTTCTTCGTCTGAAGCTTGCGTCCGCAGCATGGCAAGAAACCTAGAGGACGCAGTGTCTCGTTCCCTTCTCAGGGAACCATGGTTACATAAGTAACCTGAGACGTTCCCTTTCATGGGAATTTCGAACTGCGTCCTCTAGGGGTCGCTATGGGGAACGCCTCGTCGTGACTCGTGTCTGAAGCATACATTGAAAAAACACCAACTCGTTGGCCGGCGACAGCCATGACGTCACTACCGGTGCGACTACAGTATAAATAGGCGCCGGGAGCACACATCATTCACTTCTTCGTCTGAAGCTTGCGTCCGCAGCATGGCAAGAAACCTAGAGGACGCAGTGTCTCGTTCCCTTCTCAGGGAACCATGGTTACATAAGTAACCTGAGACGTTCCCTTTCATGGGAATTTCGAACTGCGTCCTCTAGGGGTCGCTATGGGGAACGCCTCGTCGTGACTCGTGTCTGAAGCATACATTGAAAAAACACCAACTCGTTGGCCGGCGACAGCCATGACGTCACTACCGGTGCGACTACAGTATAAATAGGCGCCGGGAGCACACATCATTCACTTCTTCGTCTGAAGCTTGCGTCCGCAGCATGGCAAGAAACCTAGAGGACGCAGTGTCTCGTTCCCTTCTCAGGGAACCATGGTTACATAAGTAACCTGAGACGTTCCCTTTCATGGGAATTTCGAACTGCGTCCTCTAGGGGTCGCTATGGGGAACGCCTCGTCGTGACTCGTGTCTGAAGCATACATTGAAAAAACACCAACTCGTTGGCCGGCGACAGCCATGACGTCACTACCGGTGCGACTACAGTATAAATAGGCGCCGGGAGCACACATCATTCACTTCTTCGTCTGAAGCTTGCGTCCGCAGCATGGCAAGAAACCTAGAGGACGCAGTGTCTCGTTCCCTTCTCAGGGAACCATGGTTACATAAGTAACCTGAGACGTTCCCTTTCATGGGAATTTCGAACTGCGTCCTCTAGGGGTCGCTATGGGGAACGCCTCGTCGTGACTCGTGTCTGAAGCATACATTGAAAAAACACCAACTCGTTGGCCGGCGACAGCCATGACGTCACTACCGGTGCGACTACAGTATAAATAGGCGCCGGGAGCACACATCATTCACTTCTTCGTCTGAAGCTTGCGTCCGCAGCATGGCAAGAAACCTAGAGGACGCAGTGTCTCGTTCCCTTCTCAGGGAACCATGGTTACATAAGTAACCTGAGACGTTCCCTTTCATGGGAATTTCGAACTGCGTCCTCTAGGGGTCGCTATGGGGAACGCCTCGTCGTGACTCGTGTCTGAAGCATACATTGAAAAAACACCAACTCGTTGGCCGGCGACAGCCATGACGTCACTACCGGTGCGACTACAGTATAAATAGGCGCCGGGAGCACACATCATTCACTTCTTCGTCTGAAGCTTGCGTCCGCAGCATGGCAAGAAACCTAGAGGACGCAGTGTCTCGTTCCCTTCTCAGGGAACCATGGTTACATAAGTAACCTGAGACGTTCCCTTTCATGGGAATTTCGAACTGCGTCCTCTAGGGGTCGCTATGGGGAACGCCTCGTCGTGACTCGTGTCTGAAGCATACATTGAAAAAACACCAACTCGTTGGCCGGCGACAGCCATGACGTCACTACCGGTGCGACTACAGTATAAATAGGCGCCGGGAGCACACATCATTCACTTCTTCGTCTGAAGCTTGCGTCCGCAGCATGGCAAGAAACCTAGAGGACGCAGTGTCTCGTTCCCTTCTCAGGGAACCATGGTTACATAAGTAACCTGAGACGTTCCCTTTCATGGGAATTTCGAACTGCGTCCTCTAGGGGTCGCTATGGGGAACGCCTCGTCGTGACTCGTGTCTGAAGCATACATTGAAAAAACACCAACTCGTTGGCCGGCGACAGCCATGACGTCACTACCGGTGCGACTACAGTATAAATAGGCGCCGGGAGCACACATCATTCACTTCTTCGTCTGAAGCTTGCGTCCGCAGCATGGCAAGAAACCTAGAGGACGCAGTGTCTCGTTCCCTTCTCAGGGAACCATGGTTACATAAGTAACCTGAGACGTTCCCTTTCATGGGAATTTCGAACTGCGTCCTCTAGGGGTCGCTATGGGGAACGCCTCGTCGTGACTCGTGTCTGAAGCATACATTGAAAAAACACCAACTCGTTGGCCGGCGACAGCCATGACGTCACTACCGGTGCGACTACAGTATAAATAGGCGCCGGGAGCACACATCATTCACTTCTTCGTCTGAAGCTTGCGTCCGCAGCATGGCAAGAAACCTAGAGGACGCAGTGTCTCGTTCCCTTCTCAGGGAACCATGGTTACATAAGTAACCTGAGACGTTCCCTTTCATGGGAATTTCGAACTGCGTCCTCTAGGGGTCGCTATGGGGAACGCCTCGTCGTGACTCGTGTCTGAAGCATACATTGAAAAAACACCAACTCGTTGGCCGGCGACAGCCATGACGTCACTACCGGTGCGACTACAGTATAAATAGGCGCCGGGAGCACACATCATTCACTTCTTCGTCTGAAGCTTGCGTCCGCAGCATGGCAAGAAACCTAGAGGACGCAGTTCGAAGTTCCCATGAAAGGGAACAATTACAAGAGTGATATATTACCTTCTGAAAAGAACCTGACTTCAAACCAACTGACTGTGTAAATGTTTTGAATGGAAATTATATGCAATACAATTATAAGGGGGCTTTAACGGCAGAGCTTTTGGCGCAAAACCAAGTCTGTTCATTTGATCTGTGTGAAAGAGATTTTCTGAATTAAGCAGTGCATCAGTGAACTACTTAAAAATGCGGTCTAGAGTACGGTTCATGTGAAAAATTGGTATGAAAGCAATCTGCGTTTCTCAGAAATTCACAGTGTGACTCATGTTGATGAGAATACTGCAAAAAAATGTCATATGCTTCAAGTAAAAATATTTAAATATCCTTGAATTTTTTGTAAACTTTTTTTTTTGTAGTTATATGAATAAACTTCTCTAAAATTCAGTAATTGCTGTTTGTTTATGGCAAGCAAACTTTTACTGGTATTAAGTATTCTTATTTTATATTATTTTAAACATAAATCAACCGAATTTAGTGAGGTTTATTCTTAAAATAACAACAAAAATGGCCAAGTATGTCAAACATATGATCCCTATGGATAATGTCTGGTCAAAACATTACATATAATTAATATACATAATTTAAATTAAGATTGAAAATGTACTTGCTATATACTGAAAAATATAATAAGATATAAAAATATAATGTACAAATTATGAACACTTCTATGGTTTCGTCTACATGTTTGCATAACAATGCACCTTCATGTTCATTCCTGCAACTGTAAGCATGCATGCAGATGTTTCTGAAGATGTTCTGACATTTAAATGTATTCAATTGTTTATTTGTGGAAATGCTGAATTACTACATTTTATGTTACTGTAGGGAGCCAGTTCTGTTTTCCATGGCAACTGGCAGAGCCCACACTATCACTGACATTATCTGCTCTCACACAGTCACAGAGCTGCAGCTAAAGAGATTTGGATGTGTCGCCTTGTTCCCCTGGTAAAGTAGCCTATAATGCTAAGCTGCAGAACTGTACTCGCCACACTATCCTCAAAAGAATCACCACATTTCATCAGATTTGAATTATTTATTCAATACTGGAGGCACGATGGAAATACTGTAAATACTGAAATACTGGTTCATTTGACCCCTTTAACAGAATGTCTGATGGGCTGTCATTTCAAAAGACAAGAGGGTGAGTAAATGAGATTTCATTTTCAGGTAAACTATCCCTTTAAGAAGATTCTTGGTTTGACTTTTGATGCTCAGGATTGGGTCTAATGTAACGAAAACAATGCAGTTGCCAATTATGAACAGTAGATGACACAGAGTTATGACTTTTTGTCATTCCTCAATAGATATGAAAGGCTCTCATCTCTAAAAGTGGAATAATTCATAAGCATTAATGCTGGCGTGTGTGGGGAGAAGTCTGACCCTACGGAATAAGTGGTGGCAGATGATAAATGATAGAGTAAAAGTGCAGCAGAATAATGAAGACACAACAAACAGAAAGAAAATGAACTGAATTAATAGAATGAGCAGTGTTCAAATGATAGTGTAAAAATATATGAGGCCAAAGAAAAGTTTAAAAAGCAAAAGGTCAAGTTTTTGTTTTCCAATAAACATATCAAAACAACTAAATTTACCTGAGGCAAAATAAAACCTTTTTCCGAGAATAAATCTTGAATTAAGTTTATTTTCCTTATCACATTGGCAAATAGTATAACACTCACTCAATTATGTTTCAGGATTTATGCGTAAACAAATCTGAATAAGAAATGGGTAAGAAAAAAGGAACACTTCATGATATATTCTCTCACAACATATTATTAGTACACATAGTTTTTTTCTTCTTCTTGATTTAAAGGTCCACTCACATGTTATGGCATTTTAGAGCTACTGAAGAAAACACCAAAAAAATTTGCACAAGGTCATGTTGTGACCAAATTGTTTTTTTTTAATTTTTTTTATTGCATTTGTACAATGTTGTTTAGTGCCACGTAAAAAAAAAAAATTCTAAAATTACGAGGTTAAAGTCATAATATTTGAGAATAAAGTTGAAATGACGAGAATAAAGTCAAAATATTTTGAGAATAAAAATCAAAATTATGAGAATAAAGTCAAAATATAAATTGCTATGATTTAATGACTTTATGTTCTTGTATTGTCGACCTTATTCTCAAAATATTTCAACTTTATTCTCATAATTTAGATGTTATTCTCAAATTTTTTTTTTACGTAGCATTAAAACGCCATCATACACATTTGCTTTCTTGTTGTCCTTTTTTAATCTTCATAGTGTGTGCTTTTTTTTTTTGCAACTTTTTGCAATTTTGGAGTCCCTAGCTCAACCTAGTTGCATGAATGTATCATCAGACTAAAGCAAACAATTTTGGTTACCAGTGGTACTGTGGAAATGTTGTATTTAATGCCAGCCATGATTAATGCATTTTACAAGCTAAAGAGTTCAAAAACAGGGAGGTTATTGAGATAAAGTGAGTAGTATTCAGAGGGTCTTGTGATCACAACATGGCAGCCCCCATGAGTCAACTCACTGCATGTAAAATAAATCAGCATTTATTTGGCAGCTGATATGACTGGTCTGTTAAAAAAAACCAGCATATGCTGGTTAGGTATGTTTTGAAGTATGGCAGCTGGTTTGAGCTGGTTTAAGCTGGTCCTAAGCAACTAGCTCCTGCTCAGGACCAGCTTATAACCAGCTTATAACCAGCTCATGACCAACTAGGGATCAGCTCAAACCAGCTCAAACCAGCTGCCATGCTTAAACATACCTAACCAGCATATGCTGTTTTTTTCAACAGGGTGGACAAAAACACAAGACAAAATAACAGATTTTTATGGAAAAAGAAGAGTATAATGGGCAGTAAGGACAACGGTGCAGCCTGAACCAGTCAGAGAAATGAACAGTATGGAGAGAGATGTGGTGACAAAGAAAGATGGAGGGAAGAGCAAAGAGGAAAGCAAAGGGCAGAACCAGCAGAAGAGAGCAGGAGAAAAGGGCAAAAGAAATGGATAGATGGGGGTGGATTGTGTGCAAAACTGTGATGCTGAGTTTGGCTGGCTTACAGACCCTCTCCATAATTCATCTGAGTTCTCTTCCTGGCTGAGCCTACAGGCTGTCTGCCACTCAACCCAGAGCCTCTTTTAATTAATGCAAGGTGGGGACTCAGAAATCCCCAAAACCCTCAGTTTCTCCTGGATAAGCCTTTAAGGGCTCTGTCTTTTGTCAGCTATTTTGACACACTGTTTTAATGTGTGTATGAGTAATAATGATGATCTGTGTGTGGCACATGCAATTCCCCTAGTGTGCGTTCTGTGTTCATACAAGCATAGTTTATAAATGTCCATTCTTTTCTTATGAACAATTAAGTACAATTAAATGTCCATTTAAAGACCCTATTAAATTCAAATTTGAGTTTTGTGGCTTTTAGTTCATGTCTATTAACTTTGAGGTCATCTATAGTACCGTTCAAAAGTTCAGTGTCAGTAAGATTTTTGTTCAGCAAGGATGCATTAAACTGATGGACAGTGGCAGTAAATACATTTATAATGTTATGAAAGATTTCTACTTTAAATAGAACCTGTTCTTTTTAACTTTCTTACTTCAAAGAATCCTGAAAAAATAATAATGTATCAGTTTCTTACTTCAAAGAATCCTGAAAAAATAATAATGTATCACGGTTTTCACTGTTTTCATCATGGATAATCATAAGAAATGTTTCTTGAGCACCAAATCAACATATTAGAATGATTTCTAAAGGATCATGTGACAATGAAGACTGGGGTAATAATGGCTGCTGAAAATTCAGCTTTGCCATCACAGGAATAAATTCAAAATTTTAAAAATTTCAAAAATTCCAAAATATATTAAAATGGAAAACAGTTATGTTAAACTGTAATAATATTTCAAAATATTACTGTTTTTACTGAAATTTTGTTCAGATAAATGCATTTAAAATGAATGGCTCTTTGAGGAAAATCGATTGAAAATATTGATGACTCATCCTGCACTACAGAGATCTTTCTCCAATCGAATGCTTTCCAGAATAAGAATGCCCTGCCCCCAGATACCAACTGCAGCTGACTAACATCATGGTACCTTCATCAGGGTCAACTCAAGATTGAATCACGCTGAATCAAGAATCACTTTAAAATCAAATCATGCACGCAATAATCGAAATCGATTCATGAGATCGGTTGAGCCTCCTGCTTCTAATAGGTGGGTGGTTATTCTCCTAGGTAGCTTGCTGAAATATAATGATGGATTCAGAGCTCTGGTCCATTTGACTTGATTGTGTCCAATCAAAGAATCTGGCTGCGGGGCCGTGTGATTGGAGCGAATCAGTCAGTCGTTAGCCAGGCAATCAGCTCAAATGCCTCCTTTACCATGGGATCCCCACATCGGCCATTCTGAGAGGGAGAAAGGGTGGGAAAGAAGGGGAGCAGAAAACAACAGCCAATCACAGCGTTAATCAGATTTCTATTTACCTTCTATGTCTCTTCTTTTTTACTCTTTCACACTGAAATGTGTCTCCATATCTGGGTGCTCTTTCGCATATCTCTTCTCTTCTCTTCTCTTCTCTTCTCTTCTCTTCTCTTCTCTTCTCTTCTCTTCGTGATGTATGGCCCCTGTCAGAGATGGAATCAATGGGATGGTGGTTGTTTTAATTTAGCAGAGCGCTGAGAGGATACTGATACTGGCAGTCAGAAAAGAGGAATGGCAGTGGCCTTTCACCATCTGTTTTTATTTTCCCTCCCTGTTTCTCACATTGATCAACATCCAGCACTCGCAGCGCCTGCTTAACCCGCTTGGTGTAGGTGGCTACGCACAAACTACTGCCATCTTTGGCAGTGGTGCTAATTGACACTGCTAATCTGTATATTTAAATAGAAGACTTCAAGGTAAGGCTTGATACGGATCCACTTTTAGCTTGACACTGTCTCACATCGAACCTATCATCATCATTTTCATCATCTTGATTAATGTTATTCATTTCTCTCTATACTGTGTGACTGCGGGACGCCTGTCTGGAAATTCATCCACTGTAAATAGTAATGAGAGACAACAGCAGGAATAAAGAGGGACGGAGTCTATATGCTCATCAACAGCAACAGATTTTACGGCTATAAATTAAGATTGTAGTCATAAATTATCATTCGGACCATCAAAGCTAGTGAGCTACCTCAATAGGCAGCATTTTAATGCATCATAGCAGTGCTCCTGAACTTAATTATGCTGCCTACTTTTAGCCTAATTTTAAGGCAGCACTGCATTCTTCATGAAGAAGGCTATTCCAGAATGAATTATGACAAGTGCAGTGAAAAAATAAATCAATGATGGTAAACAGTGCAAGAGGAATGTTGACTATAATGCAATTATTATTATTCTAACAATACAGTATATATATATATATTTGATAGGATTATATATATAATTCATTTTTTAATAAATATACATTTATAATATTCAGTTATTAATTGTTCTTTTATATATATGCCCCTGTATGTCTCATGTCTCTCATATCTTTTTGTCTCATATTTATATGATAAGCGATATCACACGAGCAGCTAGAGCATATGAGTGCCGCTTTTGTCCTGATTTGCACGAGTTCAAATGTGATTTGATACAACAGTTCAGTAAATAAAAAGTTAATATTGTGTTATATTTTAAACACAATATTGTGTGTTTTTGTTCAATTTTGCCAACAAAAATATTACCTATAAAGCCACAGCAAAACTGTTGTGCGTCTCCGAGCAACACAGCGGTGTTTAGTTTCTGAATGAATCGGCGTTTTGAACGAATGGTGTGAACCAATGATTCAAAGGACCATTCATAAAGAGAGCCATTTACTTCATTCCTGAATGAATCAGCTGTTTGAACGAATCGATTCATAAAGACATTTATCGCCACCTGCTGGTAGTTTTAGTTTCTTCTTTAGAGCATCATTCAATTAAATAAATAAATAAATAAATAACATTAAAGGGTTAGTTCACCAAAAAACAAACAAACAAATAAATAAATAAATAAATAAATAAATTCTGTCATCATTTACTCACCCTCATGTTGTTTTAAACCTGAATAACTTTCTTTTGCACAACATAAAAGAAGGTATTTTGAAGACTGTTGGTAACAAAGCTGTTTTGGTTATCACTAACTTTCATTGCATGAACAAAAAATACTGAGATGTTTCTCAAATTACCTTCTTTTATATTCCATACTTTATGTTAAGCCGCTGTAGTCTAAACATTTAACACAATGATAGCTTTAAATTGTCTTTTGGGGGTATTTTCACAGCCAAATTTAGTTAGAGATTAATTAGATTAATTAATCGCAGCACCATGTAATTAATTAGATAGGTTTATATATATATATATATATATATAAACCTATCAAGTTAAATAATACAATATAATATAATAAAATAATAATTAATAATAATTATATAAAAAACCTCTTATTAAATAACTAAGAAATTTACCAAAAATATTACCATGTAAATATATGTAAATATACAATACTGACCAATGTCTCTCTTATTAAATATGTAACAGATTAATAAATAAATAAATAATAAAAAAAAAGTAAGTAGTAATTCCAAAAAGTGTATATGCATGTTTATGAGAGTATTACATTGTTTATTTCCTGTGGCCTGTACTGAAATTAACAGATGAGGAAATTGTCTAGATTCGTCTGCATGGATTTGCTGCCTCTGTAGAGTGTTTCAAATCAATCACTTAGGCAGTATCCTATATATGACATGGATCTTCATATGGGATGGCAGCAGGTAGAGAGGCAGCTCACTAGCTCTTGAAAGAGTGTTTAAATGCTGTTTAAATAGTTGACAGGGGGCCTTGTGATGTAAATTTGATGCCGGCACACCGTGTAAGGAAGAAAGCAACGAGGAAACAGGAATGGCAAAGGGTTAATGGAAGCGCGCATGGAGACTCCCTGTGGTCCTGGAGAGCACTTCTTGTGTAGTCCACGGGCAAGAGATGAAGAAAAAGCGTTAACCGTTCTCCCAGCCTGTCACATGGGATCTGCCTCATTTACAGCCATGTTACATCGTTCCTAAAAATGACACGAACCAAAGAGCAGAAAAGAGGAACAAAGAACCTGAGATGGAGAGTGATAAAAGGAAAGGTGAGGTGCGTATGGGAGTTTTAAGCATGTTTTATATAGTGTGCGACTGCCGAGAGTGTGGGAAACGGATCTCTCCTGGGCTCTTTAAGGATAATAGGACCATCTTCAACCTGCCACGTTTCCTCTTCACACATACTGTTTCATCGACTCATACATTCACTCTCTCTCTCACTCTTTTCTCTTTCTCTCTAATAGGCCAATCTGTCCTTCCCCTGCTCGGCTGCCTGGACTGCTCTTTGAGTCGCAAGTAGTTTTGATGAGATTCGCCATAGTCAGGCCACTGACCCTGAACTGATCTGAGACGCACTCTAGTTCACTGGTCATTTCCCGGCCTGTACTGGGAAAAGGTGACAGGGGTCGATCTGTCTGCTTCATGACCAATGCGGGACAATACACAACCCTCACCTTATAACCATGGACTTCAGTCTGTAGCTAATGGTGAGGCAAAGGTTAATTGATCCACAGCTGGGATTGCAGCTCCGTCAGCAGAGGAGAACTGTGCCAATAAATGATCCTAAGCAAGCCATTTGTCATCATTTATAAAAGGTCAAAATGTCCCTCCTTCCTCTCAGGGTGGATAACTAAATAAAATAGCCTTTTCTTTTTCAAATAAGTTATGTGTTTTAAGTTAAAATCCCTTCAGTAGACCTTGACCTCTTGGCAGATTGATCAGTATGCATGTGTGATTCAACATTTCTTGAGAAAGGCGTTGAAGGCAATGGCCCATAGGGGGAGCTGTGTGATATGATACTGACCGTATGGTGATTTATTCTCTTACAGAGAAAGCATTGAAGACAGACAGTGAGGGGAGTAGAGGGGGGTAGTCTGACATTTCAAGTTCAGTGGCCGCTACAGGCGAAAAAATGTCATAATACTCAGCCTAAGGTATCTGTCAAAGTCAAGAAGAGTTTTCCGAAAGGTGGAGAAAGTTACGCTATAATCTGTTCATTAGCTCAACACCCTCTCTCCATATATTGTTCCTAACTCTATTTTGTGACCACGCATATACCCACATATGGTTTCAATTGGCCATCTTACATAAATATACACACACATATTTCCATACAATACCAAAAACTTTGCTGCCAGTTGTGAAACTTGATTTATCATTAAATTCTGCGATCTCAATGTAGGCTTCAGAAAGTAAAGCCCAAGACACTGCAGATGATGACAACTATTGACTTGTATGCTACGATGCACATTAGGCTACTATAGAAGAATAGAACATCATCAGCATGCTAGAGTGGTAAACAAAAAGAATCACACTTTAGCAGTTGTAGTTTTTATGTGTGCTGAAAAAAAAATGGAAGCGGTGAAAAAGGAAGTGATAAGAGCTTGAGGTAAGCAGTTTTATGCTTTAGAGCCATGTCGCGTTGATTTCATGTCACAGTTTTATTGGCTGGTCAGTAAATGTGGGTCGTAGCAGCAAACACACTGTGCGATGATATAAAAACAAAGCCGGTTATGTCTGTGAAGGTAAACAGCTGGGAAAGAATTTGCATGGCTATATTAGATCTGTGTATTAAGTGACAGCAGCGTAATATACAGTATATGCTGTCTACGCTGTTAATATGACCCAGACAATAAAATAAAAACAGAAAATCTCAGTCAAAAGAAAAGTGTATGTCAACAGTCGTGGGCGGAGCCTGTAAAGTGTGATGTCACATTTTACGGATTGTTCTGAGAGACTGCTTATGATTTATGGGTATTAAAAAAAAAAAAACATTTATGTTGAAACAACATGTAAAAGTGAATTTTGCATAATTGGTGCCCTTTACACAATATTTACAATATTTAAAAATGAGGAGAATGAATGACTAAATGAATAAACAAACTAATAAATAAATAAGATATATAATGAATACATATGCTGTTATTCCTCAATGCAGTATTTACAATATTTAAAAATGCAGGAGAGGACTTCAGAGTGGTGTTACAGCAGACGTTAGTGTTCCATCTTAGTGACAGAGCCAGTGGGGAGATAGTGAGAGAAAGAGAGAGACACTTGACTTTTAACAATCTCTTTATTTACCACTAATTTTAGATAAACATTATTGAAATATTAAAATAAAATAAAATGTAATAATATACAAAATTTACATGAATAAATGTACACATCAGAAACAACAGTTTTACAATCTTTCATCACTCAGACAGAAATTTGCAAGCAACCATCATAATCAATTTGACAAATACATTGATTTATACCCCATTTAGATCTAAAACTATCCAAGTCATCAATCAACATATAATACGCATGCCATACCCTGTGGTCTGTGTGGGTCCTAATGCCCCAGTATAGTGATGGGAACACTATACTGTCAAAAAGCACCGTCTTTCGGATGAGACGTTAAACCGAGGTCCTGACTCTCTGTGGTCACAAAAAATCCCATAGCACTTCTCGTAAAGAGTAGGGGTGTAACCCCGGTGTCCTGGCCAAATTGCCCCTCTGGCCTTTGTCAATCATGGCCTCCTAATAATCCCCATCCACTTGACTGGTTCTATGACTCTCTCTCCTCTCCACCTGTAGCTAGTGTGTGGTGAGCACACTGGCGCCGTTGTCCTGTGGCTGCCGTCGCATCATCCAAGTGGATGCTGCACACTGGTGGTGGTTGAGGAGAGACCCCCCCCACATTAGGGCTGCACGATAAATCGAAATGGAATCGAAATCGCGATTCGACAGATGCTGCGATTGTCATGCGTATCTTTCAGTGAAGCACGGTTCTGTGATCAGCAGTAAATCTCCATCCAAAGGCCAGAGGGCGCTCTCGCGCTGAAACTCCAAATACACCTCGCAGAAGAAACCCAGGAAGCACTTTGGGTGTACAGCAATACACAATAAAGCGCTATACAAATACATAATTCATTCATTCATTCATACTCTATATTAATACTGGATTTTATTAATCCCCTAAACACCAAAATAACATCAGTCAAACCCGAGCCAAGTAGTTTTCTTTTACGTGACAGCCAAATAGCCAGTTTTGCTTGCCCAAATATAAAATTTAATAAAACATGAGCTTGCATTTTGCTCCTGCTGCATTTAGGCCCATACATAAAAAGCATACGTGTAAAAACCTCCCCCAGAGTTTGACAGTATCCTTCTATTTGATGAAAAAACTATTGTAGTCTAAAACAATTAAGAAATAAGTGAAACACTGTTTCTTGTACCCCACAAAAAGGACACTCCTCCCCTACCTGTGGATCAATGTGTGCTCTGTGTCTGTTTGTGGCTATTATACCATGCACTACCCTCCACTGAAGGTCTCCAGACCTTTTCTCAATGGGAGGTTTGTACAGGGTCCTCCAGCAGCCTTTAGGGGAAATGCCTGAGCCAAAAACATCCTGCCACTTGGATTCTCTCAGGTTTTCAAGCATGTGGAAATGTGCCACTTTAACACAGTACATATAAAGCCTTCTTCCCTGTATCACCAAAATGACTAGGCTGAGATGATCTGAAAGAGAGCAGTCCACCCTCTGTTTCCTGCCACTCTCCTGTGTCAGCTGAAATAGTCAGCTCCGAGAATGCAGAAGTATCCATGTCCGACGCCTCTAAATCCAATCTATAGTCCACTGGTAAAAACTCACGTGTTTGAGTTAACAGTCTTCTCTGCCACTCGAACTGACCTCATGCCCAGTTTTAAGGCCAAAGCCTCAGCAGATATCAATCCTCCCTCATGAATTAAATGTCCAATTTTTGTGATCTTTGCAGACCACAAAGCTTTTCTGAGAGAATCGGATTTTAAAATATCCAGATCCATTACAGAGTTGAAGAGCAATGGTTCCTCCCTCAGCCAGAGTCTCTGTACACCATTGACTTCTCTTGAGTACTTAAAATGTGAAGTGAAGTGAAGTGAAAGTGACATGTGGCCAAGTATGGTGACCCATACTCGGAATTAGTGCTCTGCATTTATCCCATCCAAAGTGCACACACACAGCAGTGAACACACACACACCGTGAACACACACCTGGAGCAGTGGGCAGCCATTTATGCTGCGGCGCCCGGGGAGCAGTTGGGGGTTCGGTGCCTTGCTCAAGGGCACCTCACCGTATTGAAGGTGGGAGAGAGCGCTGTACATTCACCCCCCCCACCGACAATCCCTGCCGGTACGAGACTCGAACCCGCAAATATGTTAAATAACTTATTCATTTACTTGTGAGTAATTACTGAGGGGTTAATGTGTTTTTCACTTTAAAATAATGGGCCAGATCACTAGTAGTTCCTTAGTAGCACTTTAGTTTTAAAGTGAAAAATACATTAGCCTTAGCTACTAGTGATCTGGACCATTAGTTTAAAGTAAAAACACCTTAACCACTCAGTAATTACTAAGTAATTTAATAAGTTATTTAACATATTTTATATCTGACAAATACATTTGTGTGAGGCACTAGTGATATTTTACCAGACACTGTAATCTGGAATATGCGGTTTTGTGCTTAACACAATATAAATGCAGTCGATGCCTTCATTAAGG
>NW_015658395.1:764290-767509 GCF_001515625.1 Sinocyclocheilus rhinocerous
TGTAGCCGACTTATTTGGGGGATATCATATTCATAAATTAGTTTCCACAAAGAACCCAATTGTTCACTTTTAAGATGTTACTTTTGTGATTAGCAATTAATTGGTTATTCTTTATTAATTGGTCATAGTTCACAAGTAGTTCTCAATGAGGATATATATTTTTAGTAATTATCAAATATCTAATAAGGAACTACTTTTGTACTAAATTTCCTACTACTTAGTTAATCTTGCTTCTCTATTAGTTAATAGTATCAAGTTAAGTGTTAATGTAGTACTACCTATTACTTCCTGCATAGATACTTGTTAACAACGGACAATTATTCTAAAGTGTTACCAATGTTCTAGAGCGTCTTTTAAGTAGTGAACATCAGCATGACCTCTGACTAAAACTGTAACATCATCAGCATATGCAGAAATCTTAATAGGCTCTTGAGAATCTAGTTCAGCAACTGGCTTCTTAGTTTACATAACAGAGGCTCAATGACTATGCTGTAGAGTTGACCTGAAAGAGGAAAACCTTGCCTAATACCTTTATATTAACAGGAACACTGAGACCACCAACCATTTTTATCATACATGTGGCCTGATTATAGAGAAGCTTAATCATATAAATACATTTGTCTCCAAAACCAAAAGCCTTTAACGTTTCAAAAAGAAAATTGTGGTCAACTCAGTCAAAAGCCTTTTCTTGGTCTAATGACAGAAAGCCAAGGTTAATATTATTGTTAAGAGCAAAGTCATAAATATCTCGCACTAAATGTAAATGATCTAAAATAGATCTTCCTTTTACACAGTATGATTGATCTTTATGAATGATTGTATGTAACACATTATTTAGTCTATTTGACAAACATTTAGACAAAATTTTATATTCGGAACACAAAATTGCTACCGGCCTCCAGTTTTTTAAAAGGGTTAAATCTCCCTTTTTTTGGTAACAGAGTTAAGACAGCCCGTTGACAACTCACAGGGAAAACACCGTTACTGATGCATTCTTTGAGCACTTCAAAATAAGTAACCTCTTCAAACTTAAGATCAGCCTCAAAAAGTTGTTATGAAAGTTATGCGTTGAAGTTAAAGTAGGAATACCCTGTAGCAGTTCATTTCTGCTTTGCTCATTAATGGCTTCAGCAGTAAATAAATTAGAATAAAAATCCACAGCGAGCCTGCGCATCACCACAGGATCCGAAGTATCTTGACCATCATTGTCCTTTAAAACGAATATCAGTTGTCCTTGTCCTGCTTTACGCTCCAGGTTAAAAAAATAAGATGTCAGACCATCCATGTCTTTTATTGTTAAAAAACGACTCCTTACAAGAGCCCCTTCAACTTTTTCATTTAAAATAAAACAGCTGATTCTTTTTCTCAGTCCACAGTTCTTGTAGGTTTACAGCATCATCGACAGTCATACTCTTCTCAATGTCATTTACTTCATTTTCCAGCACCTCTAATGTCTTTTTTAAAACAAAAGAAGAATGGGTTGCATATTGCTGACAGAATGTTCTTATATGCACTTTACCGATTTCCCACCATTGGATAGCACTTTCGTATAGGCACTTTTCACTCTTCCAAGTTTCCCAGATGCATTTAAAGTTCTCACAGAAATGTTTATCCTCCAATAGCTTATTGTTAAAATGCCAGTAGTAGCTCTTGTGAATCCTGTTCACCAACGTACACTCAACTGTGATTAATTTATGGTCGGACAAAGATAGCTGTATGCACCACCCTATTTTTCACATTATGTGATGCATAAAACCTGTCTAACCGTGCACCAAAAACCCTACCATTATTCATTTTCACCCAAGCGTACTGCTTCGTTAAAAAATGGTGATCTCTCCACACATCTGAAAACCTTAGATTTTTCACAACACTGGCCAGACGAGAAGCTGACTGCATGTGAGGTTCTTCACCATTTCTATCATGTGTGAAATCTAAAGTGCAATTCCAATCACCACCTAATATAATAAAGTCCCCATCCTGCTGCTGCTTTAAAAATTTCTCTAGTTTAACAAAAAGTTGTAGTCTATCTGCTCCACTGTTGGGAGCATAGATATTGACAAACAAGAACGAGAGGTTACTAATTTCAGCTCTTACAGCTACCAGTCTTCCTGGCTCTATTTCAGTTTTCATCAGAATTTTAACTTTAAGAGCAGGAGAAAAGAGCACAGCCACACCAGCACTAAGATTAGTCCCATGACTAAGCACTCTCTCCCCTTCCCAACACAAACCCCAATCAGCTTCATTGTTAAAATGGCTGTGGGTCTCTTGCAAAAAAACAATACTCTGATTCTTTATCCTTATGAGTTCTATCAATAAGTTCATCTTTTTCTCATCCCTCAAGCCATTTATGTTTAAGGATCCCACCTTCAAGATTTCCATAAAGAAGAGAGAGAGAAAGAGGAAAACATAAAGAAAGAAAAAGGAGTTCCCCTTCAGGAACTCGAGCTGCGTCGAAATGCTACGGGAATGCCTCCAGCGTGACCACGCTCTGAATCACATGTGTAATCAGTCCAATGGATGGGCGAGACGTCACGGGCGGGGTGACGTAGCGACCAGGAAGTATAAAAGCACGTGAGGTGAAACCGGCGTCAGCTTTCTGTCATTCAGCAAGCGCTCTGTGTGTGTCAGTCTTATTTGGTGTTGTCTGTCCATTATCATTCTTTATTTTACAAATACGAGTATAGACAAACATATGGCAAGAGCTGGCAGTATATTAGGCTGTGTGTTCTTCCCTGGCCGCGCTACATTTCGAGTGGGGATACGCACAGTTTGTCTGTTGTCTGCTAAAAGTGGGAGCAAAACACGCAGAAGTCCCTATCTTCTTCCTTAACCACCAGATCCAGCGCCCGCTCTCGGGGTTCGGAAGCCCGCGCTGCGGTTCTTTACCCCCATTGAGAGGGCTCGACGCTCCGCCTGTCTGCCTCCGAGGAGGTTGATGAGGGCGTCGATGAGATCGCCAGTTGCACAAGCATCAGTTACACAAGCATATTATGCCTAATATTATAATGAGCAGCTTTACTGTGAAACAGAGCTGTTTTACAGTCGCACAAGCATTGTCATACTATTATAAAAAGAAAAGACTCGCGCAGTCAGCTCTCGGAAATAAGGGGCTGATTGTGCTTCTCCCCGCTGAACGCTCTGCTCCCGCCAGGCACGCTCCGAGGAGTGTGTCCGTGCTTGCGAGCTCGCGGTTCGGTCCCGCTATTGCTGAGGCACGGC
>NW_015658395.1:767519-767847 GCF_001515625.1 Sinocyclocheilus rhinocerous
GGGTTGGAGACGGCTCGGACGGCTCGCGCCTGCACTCCCTAGATCCAGCGCTCTCTCTCTTGAGGCTCGGAAGCCCGCGCTGCGGTTGCTGCGGTTTCAGCAGCGAGAGCTCGCTGCTGCGGCCATTTTTCTCCAAGTAGATTGATATTGTTTGTGTGACCAAGTGGCTCGTGCGCTGCCGAGGCAATGAGTGTATTACATCATTTTCAGTTTTTGATGTGAATCTTACCACTCCAGACCGTGTTTACTCATTTCGTTGTTTGGCTACATTTAATTCTGAGGAATTAAATTAAGTATCTGACTATGAGAAGTTAGATATATCATTTTC
>NW_015658395.1:771847-812095 GCF_001515625.1 Sinocyclocheilus rhinocerous
TTTCGACGCAGCTCGAGTTCCTGAAGGGGAACGTCTCCAGGTTACGTATGTAACCATGGTTCCCCGAAGGGAACGAGACGCTGCGTCTCAGGGCCATACTTCCGGCATCCCTGCCAGCGCTTGCTTCACTCCTGAAGCTGACGCCGGTTTCACCTCACAAGCTTTTATACTTCCTGGTCGCTACGTCACCCCGCCCGTGATGTCTCGCCCATCCATTGGACTGATTACACATGTGATTCAGAGCGTGGTCACGCTGGAGGCGTTCCCGTAGCGTTTCGACGCAGCGTCTCATTCCCTTCGGGGAACCATGGTTACATACGTAACCTGGAGACGTTTTTAAACATCATGATTATTTAGATTTCCCCCTTTCTTTACCTGATTTTCTACCTGATCTTATGGCAGTTAAGTACTTCTTAAGACGAAAGCGCTTCTGCTGTGACAGTTCCTCATAGTTACTTGTTCTCCTAACCCCCATAACAGAAGAAACACACTTTTCAATATCTGGAAAAAAATCGCTTATCTCAACACCAGCTTTTCCTTTAGTTTGGTCAAGAAAATAATTTATTTGATCTAGAGTGTATAAATCCTTATCAACCATGTTTGCAACATCAGGCCATTGCTCATCATCATCTCTTAAACCATCATCAGTGCACTGTGACAAATCCTCCATTTCATCAACCATATTTTCCTCTGAACCACCCGCCTCTCCTATAACAATACCCTCACACACATCTTCAGTATCACTTTGAACATCTTTGTCAATAGCAGTACTCCCTCTAGGTTTTTCCACATCGCCAATATTAACATTAAGCTCACTCACCTCTTGCTGCCCTTTCACTTAATCTGTAACTCCTTTGGCCTGCTCTTGAGATCTCAGTGTTTCTGTGTTATTCGTCTTGGCTCTAGATGCTTGTTGTTAATTTTTATGTGGGCATGTGAAGCGCTTATGGCCCAAATCGCATTCAAAACATCTCATGATGTCTGTACTGGCGTATATCATGAATGAACTCTCTCCGTGAGTAACACGGAAAGAAACTTCCAATGTACGGTCCGGGGAATTCAAAAACATGTAAATCTGCCATCTAAAAGAGAGAACATGTTTTAGCGCGGCATTTTTACATCCAAGGGGAATCGTTTTTACGGGGCTAATCTCTGTAGCTCTTTTAGGATGGCCTCATTACTCACAAAGGGTGGAACATTAGAGATGGTAACTTTCGTTGCTGGAGCAGATAGCGGGGTTACCGGAACAAACATTTCTTTCACCCATATTCCGCTCACAGTCAACTCGTTAACCAGCGGCTCGGATTTTAAAAACACAACCACAGCTTTGTTCATCCGTGAGGTGGAAACGATATTCTCAAAACCAACTTTTTCTCCAATGATCAGGAGCATTTGGTGCTCCTTGCACTTGAACAGACGCCATACCAGCAACTTTAAGTTGCGCGTACGGGGAAAAAACAACTCTCACACTACACTATCTACACTATATTTCGCAAGGGGAAAAATCAATATATATGTAAAAAGGTAATAAGAAAAAGTAAAAAAAGTAAAAGATCACATTCACTCAACAACGCTCTCAAACACGCGCTCAGCTCCAGCTCCACCTCCACCTCGCACTCCCAGCATGCACCAGAGAGAGAGAGAGAGAGAGAGAGAGAGAGAGAGAGGGTGTTAAAGATGGAAAGGACAGCCAAAGGGTTTATCACACCATCCTTACTAGTGTCTGCATCAAGAGTCATATGAAAAGAGAAATAACGACTAAAGAAGGACGGAGAAAAGCTAAAGGGGAAGGTTAAGACAGCCCGGGCAATGCTATAAACCACTGTCACCTTCTATCTTTTGATAGTTTCACATTAGTATTGAATTTAATTTAATTCAAAACACTTGTAATATACCAAAGGGGAGATGTGCAGGTTGCAGCTAAATTTTTCCTAACCTGCACTCGCCTTTCTGGTATCTTTAGCTTTTTTATATTTGCAGTGGTTACTTTGAGCAACGTTAATATCACAGTCTTCTGAAGCTTAAAAAAAATTTAAGCTGCACTCAAAGGGCCCTTTGAAATGGCATCATTTTAGGTGAAGGAAATGGATATAGCCTGAGGCACTCACTTTACAAGAGTATTCATTGTTAGCCTCCTGTGAATGGAAATATACGGCTTTACAGCGCACTTGATCACTACATTGCTGACTTCTAAGAAAGTTCTTATGAAAGCACACATACGAAAAAGCCTGGTGATCATCACAATTACTCACAACCAAATGCCAATAACTTTAATCCTGCCATTTTCAAGACTGAGTTACAGAGTGAAATTATGTGCAAGCAGAGGATCACTAATGGATTTCTTGAAGGAACATACATAGCTTAAACAACTGCACTTTTCCTGGTAAAGAGGGAAGTAAACACAGGCTCAGGTTTAAAAATGATGTACATAAGAGTGGTGTTCACCTATCAACTATGACTTGTTCTCAAAGCCTGACCTGACACTGCATGCATGAAATAAACACTCTACAAAACAAATACTATTTTCTAAATCTAGCAGATTCATGGGTGACCATTATCTTACTGTTCTGATTCAAATTTAATATGCAAATAAACAATCCAAAAAAAAAGGAAAATACACAGATGTGCAATGTGCACATGCACATTCATTTTTTTTTTTTACAAATCTGATTTATGAGATAACCTGTGATGCTTATGTCTAAGCTAAAGCTTCATGTTGTTGTTGTTGCTGTTCTTCACACAGTGGTGACATACATTTACCGCAGGCTATATGCTTCACACAAGGGCAAAAAGTACAGTTTATGGCATGTATGTCTTTAAGCACATGCACATTCATTTTTTTTTTTTTACAAATCTGATTTATGAGATAACCTGTGATGCTTATGTCTAAGCTAAAGCTTTTTGTTAACCATAGGTCTTGTTAGCCTTTGTTCTCATTATCATGTTCAAACAGTGCCAGGCAGAAAGGCTCTTAAAGTACTAACTTAAATTACACCATCCACATGGAATCAACATGGAATCCATTGAACTGAACATTGAAAACACACTGCTTAAGAACCCCTCCCCCCCAAATCTTACTTAAAATATTTGTCTTTGTCTTCTTTTTAAAAATGTGAATGATTGGAGCTTGTCTAATCGTTTAAAAGTTTTGAGATTTTTGGTACATAATGGCTGAAAACAGTTCCATCGCTCAGGTTTGCAGTGCAAACAAACAGACAAACAAATACAAAACCCCAAAAAAGAAAAATACTCTCACCATTTACTTACCATCGTGCATCCCAGATGTATATGACTTTTTTTCTTCTGTGGAACAGAGATTTTTAGCAAAATCCATCTCTGTGAGTCCATATACAAAGCAGCTGGATGGGTACCTCAAAGTTGACACTTCAAAAACCATGGTAAATGAACACGACGGTAGTCTGTGTAACCCAGTAGAACAAAATTCTACAGGTATTGGGTTTATTTCTATTCATTTAGTAATTCTTTTTGTTTTGCTCTAATACAGCGCTAAAAGGTGAGTGAATTATACATCATTATATTGATGTAAGTTAAATGTGCATATGCCCCTTTAAGAGCGCGATCTTATGTCAGGTTTGATTGCTATACACATGTGAAAAAGGTGGTATTAACGAGCAAGTTAGGTTTCCTTTATTTTCATTGGTTGGTATGTGTTAAGTCCCTCCCTCCCGGGAAAATAGAAAATGTGAGTGGTTAATACGGGGGGAGGGAGAAGAGACGTGCAGCAGCTGAGGAGAGGGCTGATCGGAGCAATTGAGCTGACAGATTGCAGAAAATACAGTAAACCAATCGATAGATCATCGTATTAATACTTGGAAGTGTATATAGTGCGTGTGTTTACACTAGTGGTTGAGTTAATTCTGTTGTTCATATTTGAATTCTGAGTGTACAGTTGTTTCCGTTATTGCGGTTACGTCATTCGCTCGTAAATAGCGCTGAAACAGACTGTGCTTCATGTTATCGTCAACTATAACTTTCAAGAAAGGACCAAAGGACTGAAATCTTCGTGAATTCGTCGTGTAATTGACCCGAAGGAGACCAGATAGCGCCCCAGATCACCGTGAGGTCTGGGGTTCCTCTGGCTGCGTTGGAGTGTGACCCACATCGGCCGCCAGTGACAGCGCAGGACGAGGATCTGCAAGAGGCCTATCACGGTGTTTCGCGATCATTTCACAGTTCATAAAGGAATTCAGGTACACTTGTTTGCTTTTGTTTTATACTCAGGAGAGTGAAGAGGCCAGTTTTCCGTTTCCCGGCCACTACGTTCTCAAGCCACGATTCAGGCCTGCTCCGGGGTGGGTTGTGAGAGTGTGCGTGTTTTAACTGTGTGTGTGGGCCCACAGTGTTACCTATCAGTTCATATAGTGTGGTTCAGCGCGCTTAGGAACTGTGAGCATTCAGAGTGATATTTTGACACCAAAAAGTGAATTATTTTGTACATTTAATTTCAAGTGTAGCGTGGTTCATGACAACTAGTTACATTACTTTTTCCTTCACGCCCCACAGAAGTTGTAATTGTGTATCTTCCCCATTAAATGTTACTAACAATGTATTTCTGAATCATCATTTGACCAAAATCTACATTGGATCACAGTCAGAGGTTAGTACAAACACTCAATAGTTGATAGTGATGTAACCCAGTAGAACAAAATTCTACAGGTATTGGGTTTATTTCTATTCATTTAGTAATTCTTTTTGTTTTGCTCTAATACAGAGCTAAAGGGTGAGTGAATTATACATCATTATATTGATGTAAGCTAAATGTGCATATGCCCCTTTAAGAGCGCGATCTTATGTCAGGTTTGATTGCTATACACATGTGAAAAAGGTGGTATTAACGAGCAAGTTAGGTTTCCTTTATTTTCATTGGTTGGTATGTGTCAACCCCCTCCCTCCCAAAAAAATAGAAATTGTGAGGGGTGAAGGGGGAGGGAGAAGAGACGTGCAGCAGCTGAGGAGAGGGCTGATCGGGGCAATTGAGCTGACAGATTGCAGAAAATACAGTAAACCAATCGATAGATCATCGTATTAATACTTGGAAGTGTATATAGTGCGTGTGTTTACACTAGTGGTTGAGTTAATTCTGTTGTTCATATTTGAATTCTGAGTAGTAAACTTGTGTGAGCATATAGTTTATTCTGAGTAAC
This sequence comes from Sinocyclocheilus rhinocerous, assembly GCF_001515625.1. Lineage (NCBI taxonomy): Eukaryota > Metazoa > Chordata > Actinopteri > Cypriniformes > Cyprinidae > Sinocyclocheilus > Sinocyclocheilus rhinocerous. The sequence continues at coordinate 777,013 of NW_015658395.1, forward strand.
TGTCTAAAAGTGAAGTATTTCATTCAGTGACGCCAGAGGGGCCTTAATACAACATCTCAGGCACTAGATTATTGAACCTGGTGCTGCTCCTTACTAAACCGTTATAAAAGAAGGTAGGGGGCGCTACATCTGTATGACTCCAGTTGATGAATCAGTGTCTTCTGAAGCGAAACAACAGGTGTGTGAAAGAAAAATATTAATATTTTAACTTTAAACTATGAACTATTGCTTCTGGAAAACTGTCAGCACGTTGTGAACCTTGATAAAAGTGTGTGAGAAATTATGTGTAAAGCAGCTTAGGTTGCAGTGTTGACAAGTCCGTGGTTTTCCCACGGAATTGTGCTACTTTTATAATGCTGTCACAGGTTGTTTTTTTAGTCAAGCGAAACCCGATTTTGATAGCCATTTTCCCCTCGGAACGTGAATGGGCTCATTTTGAGTACCAATTGTGCTGGTTTTGTGCAGACCTGGCAACCCTATTGAGTGGAAGCACAGATGACCGTCACTTCTCACAAGGGTTTCAAAACTTAATCACGCTTCACATTTCTAATTTCTCATTTGTTTTGGATGATCTGCTAAATCATTAACTGTTATGACTTAAAGTACAATTCGTACAAGGCCAGTTGTTCCTTGTCACAATAATTCCAAAATAGGGATTCCATCTTGTGCCAAATAAAAAAAAGTCAGACAGCCTCGGGAATGTGCTTTGGAATTCTATTATATGGTTTTGGAAAACATTTCAGGGTCTCAGGACTCGTCATGTCCATATTAGTTTGAATTTTCAGCATGGGTAAAGTGGGGAAAAGTGTCATCACAGCAACACCTGCTGCCGTGAGACCGCACGAATGAGGAAAAGCTACAGAGGTTTTATTGGGATCTCACACTCCGCAGCTTAACTTTGACTTTCGCCAGGAAGCAAGCCAGTCGCCGTGTTTCAATATATCAAAACCACAGGGCCTGAATTTGTGCTTATAAATTAGGCTTAATAAAGCAAAGCTTCACTGCTCTGTTTTTTTTTTTTTTCAGCTGATGAGAGAATCAACTGTGCTATCAACCACGGCTGCCCTTCTGAATAACATTAACGTTCCACAGGAATGATTTCGTGAGGACGATGACACTGGCGAGACCACCGATTTGACACTATGATAAAAGGGCCGAGAGAACAGACACCATGCTGTTATGAGTCTGAAATACCATGACATTCTACAGCGGGACAATTGAAGAAGCCGTAAGAGAGTAATTGATCCAATTACTGAGGTACTCTTGGGTAGCTATATATCTGCATAGGATATACAAAAGGTTACAATAGTGGAAATGATAGCGTGATTATGACAAAGATGCACATCATGTGTCTCTCACGAGCAGCCAAGCCTGAAAACAGTTCTTTGCTTTCAACCATAAGCCATGTTTGCGAGTTCTCTGTGTGCTCAGGTTCCATCGCTAGACATCTGTGGACGCCCTGTTGTTTCTTCTGCCACCACTAGCTCCAGTCAGGGGAGTGGCTTGCTTGGCATCCAAAGATAGCTCTGAATGGGCCAAGCCCTCAGGCTCTCAGTCCCTGCCTGACTGCCTGAAAGTCACTGTGAATTATGCATCATATTTCTGAGATTTGCCCTTCTCCTCTATGCAAAAATAACAGTGGAGAGTGCTTAGAGGCAGACCTACACAATGTTCAGTGAAAAGTAGAGATACAAAGAAAGAGGTTTTGAAGACAAGAAAAAAGGATGAGCAGAAGCAAAGTAGTCGAAGTGTGTGCGTGTGCACATATATGGTCACAAGGACACAAGATCATGTTTTCCAAAGATAATGTGGTGGATTTTTAAAATGAGGATGCTATGTGGCCCAATAATAATAATAATAATAATAATAATAATAATACTTTTGTGAAAGAAGACTCTTATGCTCCACAAGGCTGCTTTTATTTGATAATAAATCTAATATTGTGAAAACATTATTACAAATTAAATGAAATGTTGTCTGTTTTAATTTGTTTTAAAATAAAATGTATTCCTGTGACGGAAAAGCTTAATTTAATAACTATTATTTATGATCAATTGAATACATCCATGCTGAATAAATGTATTAATTTCTTTAAATAAATAAAGATCTCAGTGACCCCATTCATTTGAATGGTAATGCATTTTTCGCCTTTGCGACCACTAGTCAACAAATGCTCAGCAAACATCACAGAGGACATAAAGGTAACAGACACGGAGGTGCTGTTTAATTTAAGAGATCTGAGTTGTTGCAAAAAGCATTTGTTTGTTCCAAATTTGTTCGTTGAGGCACTGCCTCCCTTGCCTCCTCAGACAAAACACTCGTGAGTACTGAGTCTATTGTACTTTTATTTCGGGCAAATCAATTTTCTTACATTTTTTCCTTGTGCTAATTTACATTTACTAATGTAGAGCACAAAATAGATGGGCATTTTTTAGAAAAATCAGAAAGCTTTTATTTTGTCTCTCTTGTATGAAAGCTGAGCTGTAAAAAAAAAGTTCTGTTAGAAGAGCGCAAGAAACAAGCCTGGCCTTACTTAAGAAGACAGCTAATTTGTTTTGGCCTCTTAAAGTCATGGTTGGGTCACTTAGGCAAGCATGGAATCCAGACAGCATCATTAAAAAATCATGTGTTTTGTTGCAGAAAAGAAATGCACATTCATTGTCTTGCTCAAAAAACATTCCTCTGAAACGTGGACTACTAGAACAAGGAGTACCACAGGCTTTGAATATCTTTACCACAAAATAACTGCCATGCTTCAAACACAATGTGAATGTTAATTGCAAAGCAGTGTGTGAGGGGATTCAATGAGAGTTCCCTTGAATACTTAAATCTATTAAAATTACTTCTCAAAGGGAAATGTATTGATCCAGCAGAGCGTACATACTATTACTATCCTCTGAGTATACACACATTCTTGCCTGCATAATATAAAAAGCTATTTCAGACAGCATGTGAGTATGCTAGTATGGATGTGTTTTTGTCTTGCTGTCGGGATGGAGCTGGTGCTCCTCTTGCTGCGTGAAGTATGTGCCGTTCCCTGAGGCCAAGCGGTCCTGAAAGCATATTCTTTCATCCAGGGCCATCCTTCAGGCATCCAGAAGAGGAAAATCATCTAGTTAATGCCAGGATGAAATCCGTACGCACATGAAACATGCATTTTCTGCATGTTTGGGGGATGCCTTGCATCCCAGCTGCATCAAAAGACAGAGGAGAAATGCTGCTTCTGAGGGCTGAAAGGAAATTTTGCATGCCTGTAGGGACCACATTACATTTTATATATATATATATTCATTATTCCACTTATTCACACACACACACACACACACAAGGAAAAAAAGTCAGACCAGTCAGAATCAAGTAGGCTATTGCATAGATGTAATAAGATATAATAAAACATGTAATAGAGCAGCCAATTAAACACTTTTAAACAAATATAATACTGAACAATTAATAAAACCGTATAAAGGCAAAATACCAAACATTTGTAACTTGTGCCAACTTATTCCTGTCCTGACATTTAAAATAAATATATTTGTCCTAAGAACATAATTCAAACTTTAATTTATATTCTACCTTTATTATACAATATCAGACTGAAAACCTTATATGAGGGACAAAAATTCCCTTTGTTGTTTTCTTCAGTTACAAGTTGCTTTGGATAAAAGTGTCTGCTAAATAAATAAATGTAGTGTAAATGTAAAATTCATTTTGATGAAAAAGGATAAAAACATCCAGCTCAACTCTGGATACAGCTAAATGGGGGGGGCAAGTACCTTCACAATGCAGTCTGTGAAGGTACTCACAAATAAATGGTGGCCATGGAGAAAATTATGCTGTCTGACTTTAAAATTATGACCAAAAACCATACTGAAGACTTAACATGATCTTTCCAGTGTCATGCTATCTAAAGAAAATAGTGCCAGGTGAGTTAATGCCTCAATTTGCCTAACTTGATAGAGGTTAAACAAAAAAGAGCAAAATGGCTCTCGAGGCCCGATTTCGGTTAAATTAGATGTGAAAAACTGACACAGAGCAAAAAACTATACTTTAAGGAATAACAAGCTAACAGGAGATTGCTCTCGAAGCTTCATTTGGAGAGACCATGGCTGCTATTAGAAGGCAGCTGTGCGGGAGGCCGGGTAGAACATCTCATTACGCAAACACGAATCTTCCACTGCTGAAGAGAGCAACCTTTCCACTCATTCCACTCCCACATAGTCATGGAGAGGCCCCGGAGGCCACATTCAAAGCCATCGCATTAGATCACTCGCAGGCATAGCACATCGGATTGATAGCACAGAGGCTTGATGTGCTTCAAGTGGCTGCCCATTGGACAGTAAGCCAATTGCATTTACGGTGAGGCAATCGGCCAAAGCGGCCCTCAGCAGAGAAGCGATGCAGAAGCTCTTGCAGTTCAACTGTAGAGACGAGGGGATCAAGCCGGCAATTTTTGTGCTTTCCAATGGGCCTCTGAACATTTGCATTTGTGCACAACAGAGAATACACAGTGATTCTCTTCTTCCAGAAACAATCAGGGACAAATATGGTCTGATGACAAGCATCGAAATGGTCTGATGAGCGCTTATCAGGAGACAGACCATTTGAAATGGACCGCTGGCTAATTGCCATTGTTCTGGAACAGAGCTTTGATCATTGGGCTAAATTGTGGCGACCTCAAGGAAGATTTATTCTGTCAGTATCGCCAAGGCCTTGATTGTTTATTTTCTCCCAAGTTCTTTTCTTTCTAATAAATTGATTGCAAAACCACAGCATCAAGGATTATAATTGCAGCCTCCTTTCACAATAACTTATGATTAAAACCAGTATGAATTTTAATAATGAGACAAGTCTGTTGGGTGTCGTACCTGTGGGTATACAGAGCACGCAGTAGACACCTGCATATTTAGTATCAAAGAAAATAACCTTCTAATTATACAGACCTTCATTAACACAGAAATCTTGGTACAACCAATCATACCTGAACAACATCCTCCTGAGGTTACAGTAGAAGTTTCAAGACTCTGTAAAAATAAAAAAGGATTTAGAGGACAACAACAAAAAAACAAAAACACCTTTTTGAGACACACTCTTAAAAATAAAGGTTCCTACCCTAGTAAAAAGTAATATTTTAAAATACATTGAATTCATACTAAGTATAGTTCAAATATATTAACATATTTACTGACATATCGCCCAACACTTACTTTAATTGGAGTACTACTTGTGCACAATGCACATTTCTTAATATTAAGCCTAAATGTGTTTTAATGTCACTATTGATGAGGATTGTATGACCTTTGAATAATATCAGTCTTTAAATGCAAGATATTTCAAGTGTACCGGAAGTATACTTGCAATAGTTCTACATTAGCAAAATCAAATATACTTCAGTATATCTTTATATGGAATTCAGCTCTACTTCTGCACAATTAAAGTGCAAAGATTAGTTGTTTCAATTTAGGAGACTTTTAAGTAAACCGGTTTAGTATACCAAAAGTACAATTGCAGGGTATTTAAGTACATAAATATGTAAATGTATTTGTAGTATACTTGGCATGAAACAAATGTGTTTCAAATACTTTTTAGTATATTTATTTTTCACTAGGGTAGAGTGACTTTGTGCAGAGATTTGGTTCCCCAAATAATCTTTCAGTGAACAGTTCCTAACAGAACCATTATTTTCTTACTGAGAAGAATATTTAATTAATTAGAATAACTTTTGTCCACTGTAAAGAAGCTTTTGTGCAGTGGAAAGGTTCTAGGAATGTTAATGGTTCTTCATGGAACCACAGATGCCAATGAAGAATCTTTATTTTTTTTAAAGTGTAGAGAAATCAACATTAATATGGCATAATGTGAATTCTGAAGGGGTGAAAAAATGTTACAACCCACCCCATGTACTTTGACAGCAACATTTAGGGATAAGCTGTAGATTTCAAAACAACTTTAATTTGCAGCAGATAAATGTGGAAAATGTATATCAAAGTTAAAGATTAATAGTGCAAACAACAGTGGATTACAAAGTAAAATATGTGACAGCCATCCCCATTCTCTCCTAATTGGGTTTTACCAGTGGGATTAGGAAACATGAGGAGGAAAAACCCTACAAGAGCATTCATCAGTTTGAAAATTTATTTTCATATAAAAAGACACTCTATGAAAACAGTAGAGGACTACTTTGTACAATCTTATGTATAAAAAACCTAAACGGTGCAAGGAGGATTCTCTGTGATAGCCATCTTCTTTAGCCAATGGGATTGTGTGTGCTGGCAGGGGGAGGATCCAAAAGTTTCAAACAGGTCAAGCCATGAAGAATCAGGAAATCCAAGCAAACATCTTCAATCTTCAATACATCCACACTCAGCTGTTCATTTTCCTACGTGACGATCATCCTCCTCACAATGCACATATTCAAAATACATATCTCATAAATTGTATGTGACTGTAAGGCCATTCTCAAGATTTTTTTTTTCCTTTTTTAAAGAGCAATACATAAATCTGTTCAAAACATAGTTAGTTTAGTGGGATTCTGGAGTGTAATTCTCCAACTTCAATATGTAGGACTCTGTAAACATCTATGAAAAACCCAACACTCATATACAGAGACGGAAATAGAGTGGAACGACAAAATGTTGAAACAGTCGATGACTGCATCAGACAAAAGAGCAACAAAAACAAAACAGGCACTGTAAATGAAGCAGGGTTTGCGAACAGCTGCGTGGTTGCGAACTCTATACCTAAAATAGTCAAATCACCTGTGTGATTTATCATACTGATCTTTCAAGTCAAGGTTACAGTTCCACCAAATCCTTTACCTAAAGTCCAAACATTCTACATTTTAAAATTCGTATTATAAACATTTAGTTCCGGTCCTCAAATTTGATTGGCCTGTGTTCCAAGAGTGCTATACAGTCCAGCTGGCTTTGTACTGTTCCAGTTTTTGTATCTTGGCCTTCTTTAGGAATTAATTTCATTAGTGGAAAAAAAAAAAGGTAAAATTTTGTCAGAAAGAAAACTTCTTGTTTACTGAACTGTTAAAAGCAGTATCACAAACACACTACAGTACTGAATATCAGTCGAACAGCACTCTTGATTATGCAATATTGCTTTTCCCAAATACGAGAGTAATATTCAGTCTTTCTTGACTGCGGATGAGAAGGGAGACGAAAAACTAGTTTTAATTGCTGTGGTGGTTTGGAGATATACAGTGGGTACGGAAAGTATTCAGACCCCCTTAAATTTTTCACTCTTTGTTATATTGCAGCCATTTGCTAAAATCATTTAAGTTAATTTTTTCCCCTCATTAATGTACACACAGCACCCCATATTGACAGAAAAACACGGGTCTGAATACTTTCCGTACCCACTGTATTTCATGGGGACGAGGTAGCCCATGTTCCGCATTAGAGCAGATTACTTGCAAAGGTTGAAATGGCATGCTCTAGTCTTGCCATCTGTGCCTATATGATATGCTGACTTCAAGGATCTTTTTGAGGAGATGAAATTTGCGCCAAGTAAGAAAATGTCAGGACAAATCGTTATTCCCCCAAGATAATTACCAGACCTCTCTCTTCCTCGTTCGCCCTCTCGGTCTCGCTTTCCAAGTCTCCATGTGGAGTTACATCAGCCAACACAACTAATGAACGGGTTATAAAGAGAAGCGGGTTAGCAAAGATGACCTCTGCAGTCTGCATAGCATTAAGCCAACTGTCAAACTCCACAGTCGAAGTGCAGAAATAAATCCAAATCAATTCAGGATGACTGGTGGAGTCACTGGTTTTCAAATGAAAACATCACAAAGAACTACTTTTTGCAAGAGCAGACATGTAGCACAATATTAAGATGGAGAGCAAATGTGGAAACTTAGCAGCACCTTTGTGTTGGTTCAAAATGGAAACGTTCTCAGCTGGAAGTGTGTCTCTTACTGGATAAGCCCATTCTGGAACACCAAAGCTTCTTATGACTGGAATGTGGATTCTTTTGGTTGTTTTGTGTAAGATGGAGCAAAGATGCTTCCCTGGTGTGAACGAATGCAAATTTGACAATAAATCGCACATACTGTATAGCACAATTTTTTTCTGTCAAGCATTTTGAAAAACTTAAAACACAATCACACAGCGGTATGACCTACTTTCACCCATAAAGTGATACCTGAAGTTTAGGTATATATATATAAAAAAAACATTTAGAAAATAAAATAAAAAAACGGACAAGCATTCTAAATAAAATAATAGAAAAAAGCATGTAAGTACAGTACACCTGATGCAGAGGAAAAAAAGCAGAGGATGGCACATATTAATGAATACTTTCAAAACTTCCCCTCCCTCTTCCCCGAAAAACAAAGCAAGAAAAAGGGAAACGGAACTTGAATCATCCAAGGAATGAGAAGACAGAAAGGAGGAAAAAAACCCTAAGGGGTTATTAAACTGTGTGTGTATCATCAGTATTGATTTTTTGTTGTTGTTCCTCTATAAAAAGAAGGGTGCAGAAATATTAATTTTAAAATTCCCAAATCATCAAACAGGAGAAAGAGAATCCTTTCTGGAGTAAAATCAAGACATTTCAGAAACAGTTTGTTAAATGTTTTTTTTTTTTTTTACCATACTCTCCAGGCCCCACTCTTTCATTTAATGTCTCTGTGTGAAAATATAGAATAGAGCACTCTTCATCTCTGGTCTGTCCTCACACCTGTAAACAAGTACAGAATCCTTTAGAACACGTCTTGCTGAAGATCACTGACAGCGTGAGTACGTAATAGGGTTTAGTTGTCTCTCAGTTTGTTGTAGGTGTGTGTTCTCTTCACACTTCAGTCTGGAAGTCTCCTTCGGATGTGTCAGGTGTGTTGGCGGAGCATGTGTCCCAGGGTTTACTGCGTAACTCCAGTCTGTCCTTATGTTCGCTGGAGCCACACGTCTGCTCAGGGGTCATGGTCTTAAAGCTGTCCCAGGATCGCTGGTCATCTGTGGTGGACTTGTCCTGAATATGCACATACACAGAAGAAAATTCTAATTAAAATTAAAACCAGAGCATAAACGCTGATTACCTCCTTTTAGCTAGTCATCCAGCCTGGTCATAGCAGGCTGGTTTTAGAGGCGTTTTGACCACTTTTTTAGAACAGTGGAACAACCAGCTAAAACCAGCTTGGCCAGGCTGGGAGACAGTTAAAGCCAGCTACTTCCAGCTTAAACCAGCTTAAACCAGCTAAGACCAGCCAACCAGCTTAGAAGAGTAAGTCTAATTTCTAAAAATTTGTTCCCAGGACCCAAATATGTACAGTTATCATCTGATTCTTTTTTTTAAAAATGTATTTATTTTTATTACAGTGGTGGTGGTTAACCATAAGTTATATAGACTATTGTTCAAAATATATTTTTATTTGATTAATATTAAGTATTTAATATAAACCAATACTTATATTCAGCAAGGATGCATTAGATTAATTAACAGTTACAGTAAAGACTTATAATGCTATAGATTTTTTCTATTTCAAATAAATGCTGTTCCTTTGAACGTTCTATTTATCAAAGAATCCTTAAACAATAAATAATTAAATTAAGCAGCGCAACTGTTTTCAACATTGGTTGAATATTACAATAAATATTACAAATATAAAACATGAACAAAAAAAACTATATAATAATAAAATATACTATATACACTTATTCACACTACATACACATTTGGGGTTAGCCACCACTACAATAACAAAAACAATACATTTATTTTAATTTTACAGTGCTATACCAATATCACTCTTATCTACAGTATTCTGGCAGCAACCATCACTACCATGGTCATTTTTAAACATGCAAAGAGCATCATAAGACTGAAAAACAACATTTTATCTCATCTGGAATGTGACTAATGAAAATGTGCTCGGGCATTTGTAATTCGCATTTAATGTGCCTGAATGCACGTTTCAACAGCAGCATAAAGACTAAATGGCCTTATAGTCTTGCTCCATTACGACTTGTCTATACAACATATGGAGCGACCCACTCGTCGGCATTAGTGGTGGTCTGTGCTGCGTTTTATGCCCGGCTATTCCAGGTGTTCATTACTTCAGATGGCCAGAACACATACACTCTCCATCCCATTGAGGCTAATGGTGTATCCTACAGCTATACGGCCTCTTAATGGTAGGTAAATTGCATTATACAGTAGGGGCAGATTAATCTAATCACACAGAGACTGGGGCAATATGAGGTTGGGATTGTAGGAATATAAAAAAATTGAGAGCCAGGCCACTCGCAGGGGCTCTGTTGAGACCTCACAAATTTATCTTGCAGTTCCCCTCCTCTCAAATCTATTCCCAGCTTCCCCAAAAATGAGATGTATGAACCTGCATATTTTGAAACGTTTGAGGCGATCAATTACAGGGTTGCTGTCGGCTCCCCCTCAGCTCAAACGCCTGCTGATTGCATGTGTGACGGATTAGGGAGATTGGAAAACCCCATGTAAATGACTCCTCTGAGGTATGACTGAGAATACGTTTCTCTGCCTTCCTCTTGTTCATGAGTGTTTGTAAAAGGGGAGGCTTAAACTAAAGTTGTGTGGGCGGGTTTGCCGGTTACCATGGAAATGGAAAAATGAACACAGACACAAACACACATATACACACTAAACTCACACATGCACATTACAACAACATTTCGAGTAGAGAGCAAACTGGACATCTTTTCTTTTGGCTCTCATTCACAACCTAAATAAATAAATAAATCTGAGTTTGTAGGCTCATGTAAGCAAGTTTCCGTCCACAAGGGGGCGATAGCAGCCTGATTATAATTCACCCAATGTAACAGGCTGACAGTTGGCAAAATGGATACAAAAAGCATAATCTGGCAGCCAATTTGCATGCTAAACGCTGAAGAAGGAACATTTTGTCGAGCAGAAGTGTTGTTAATGCCGAAGAGGGGCCCAACTTTATTCCTAAGAGAATGCTAACGCGATTGTGCTGCTCTTGCGTATTTCCTTTCCCCTCCATCTCTCTTCCTCCCGATCGCTTCGCTCCCAACAACCCTCCTTCACTTCCTCTAGCTTTCTCCATCTTTCCTTGTCAGGCCTTTTCTACTTACACTCGAAGAATTCTTTTCACCTCCGGCAGACGAAATGCTCCATCGCTTTTCCCTCTGTTGCAATAAAAATGAGGATTGGGCATATACTGCAGATTTTACTTTATTAAGGCCATGTCCACACGTACACGGGTATTTTTATAAACTGAGTTTTTCCTCCTTCCGTTTTTTTAAAAAAATCTCCGTCCAAATGAAAACGCAAACGCATGCTATGAAGCACTGTCAAGAGCATGCCAAACCAACAGGTGGCGATATAATCTCAACCCTAAAGCCATGTTGGCCAATCAGAAGCCTGAAAAAGTTTCCAGTAGGTGGAGATAACAGCGCAGGCTCCGACGTCACAAACCAAAAACTCCCGTTTCGCTGTCTACACGATAACACTGCAACCGGAGTTTTTGAAAATCTTCACCGTGGCAGGCATTTTCAAAAATGTTCGGTTTCAGTGACCTGGCGCTGCGTTTGCATGTGGACGAACAGCCAAACCGCGTAGAAAAAGCTGTGGTTTTAAAAATAACCGCGTTAGTGTGGGAAAGGAAAATAAAGGAAGAGAGACAGAGAGAGAGACAGGCAGAGCGAGAGAGTGAAAGAGAGAAAAGGAGGGGGATCACAGTCACTGAACATGTCTGGGGGGAAGCGATGCTTGTTTGAATTTTTGTTACCTTGATGGAGGAGTCTATGGATTCAATTTTGGAGGCAAGTGCACTCCCTTCCTCCATATTTCTTTTGCACAAAGACAGACAGAGACAACTTAAACGGCTACAGCACTATGCTCAAGAGAGGCGACTGCTAACTTTAGCATATATGAACCACATCGAGCATGTCTGTATTGAAACACTGCAGTAGAGGAAGAGGAAACTTAGCACTGCATGCTAAAGAAAAGGAAATTCTGTGATGATTTGGAGGAAAAATGGACATGGAGACATAAACTCTGTATTAAAACCTGCTGCCTACCATCTAAGGCAGCATGCTAACTAAATCAGAACCTTATGAGTGATCTTTGAACTGCTGTATACAGTATAACTCTGAAGTGTCTTAGCATGTTGCTAAGAAATAGCATGTTGCTAAAATAGCTAATCTGAAATAGATTGAACATTTCAGTGTCAAATTAAGTATATTTATAATTTTTTTTTTCTTTTGACTCCATCCGCGATTTTGGATACCTTTTTCTTTAGCATTTTAACATTGCTAAGCTAACACCACAATAAAATAACTAATTTAAACCAGATTGGACTATTTTTTTTTTTTAAATATTGAATTTATACTGTATTTTTCTTGACTCCAATATTTTGGATACATTTTGGTATTTTAACATGTTGCTGTGCTAACAACACATTATAATATTATATAATATATATATTTTTAAAAATAACCGCGTTCGTGTGGACAGGGCCTAATTGGAGGTCATTTAATTGACCTCCATTAATTGATGCCCAGTCTTTCTCTGTAAACATTTTCAAAGTTTAAGACGTTTTGAAATCTGTTCAGATTGTGAAAGTTGTGCATTTCAGCCATAAGATAAATTTCACTGTGCTTACAATTATGAGATTGATTCCTTGCTTCGCAAAGGATATGTATCATGCTGCCTCAGAAATTATCCAAAATGAGAAATATTAGGAGGCAGGATAATGTAGCTGCTTACAATTTGATTTAGATTTCACATCAGGAGTGCCCCCAAAATCCCCTTAAAATGCTGTCTTGGTAGGCAGCTCACTACATTTTTGAAAAGAGCTATTCTGTCTTTACTCATTTTGTAGCTAGTCCCTATAGAGGATTCTCATAGATTTTAAAAATGGATGTCACTCCCTCACCCCCCCTTCCCTTCCTCTCTTTTCCGAAAGTAGTGATGGGCAGGAATGACATCAGCAAGAATACATACAGTCTGCATGACCCTAGTCCACTGATGAGGTATAGGAAAATGAAAATAATATTCAAATCACTCCTTTGTTTTTTACCCAAGAAAAATTCACCAATTTATGTTTTTACAAAGTTAAACAACTGTATCACCTCTTCTACACAAAGACACTCTTTGGATTCGAGAACTAGAAATAGGTGTGCACAGAAAGCAAGGAAGGTACAGCAACACAGCAGTGACCACAACCTACAGTATGTGTCCACTACGCAAATGAGAACGCACAGGTCAGAGAAGAAGTCAGCTGTTGCACAATGAAGCAAAGGAAAGATGTGAAAGGAGCAGTGTCTACAGCAACAGGGCAGCGGGGGAGAGCAAGTTTAGTCGCTGTGGGAGTTCTGTACTGGTCTAGAAGTTTCTATGGAGACTATAGGGTGGAAAGGACAAAAAGAAACACTCTCTGTGACTCTATGGCTCAAACACACTGCTCTCTGGATGAGATTTTTTTTCTGTTACCTTTTCTCTGTTTGTCGCCCTTGGGTCTGCTGACTGCCTGGCTACAGTCAAACTATGACAGAAAACATGTAGTTTCAAACCAAGGAAAGACAAAGACTGGCAGCAGTGCATTATGAAAAAGACAACAATACACAACATAAACAATAAATAAAAATCCATAACAAAAAGATAAAAATGTATAGTGGATCGAGTAAAACAATGTGGGTATGCAACACAGAACGAGAAGCAGGATAGAACGACAAGCCCTTTGTCAGAGATGAGTGTCTGGGGCGAATTCACTAAACAATTTTAGTTTTGCCATTTTGGGAGTGGTAATTCATCAAAAGATAATCAAATGATAGAGAAGAGCATTTTAACTGGCTATATATTTAATTATAGCATTTTAAAGCCAGTTCAGGCGTCTGGATCGGAGCAATGTACTAAAACTATATAGTGTAGTTAAAGTACGCCAGATAGCAGTAGTCTACCGCACCGTCCACATTTTGACAATTAAAACCTTTCAAAAGATACAATAGTGTCATGCAAATTGTGTTGAACACCACATTTTTTTTAGCTGTTTGCATTACATTTTAATTAGCATAATTGTATACCTGATTTGCATAATTCCTTTAGTGAATGTGCTGAAACAACACAGGCAGCGTTGTGCAATTTTAGTGAATTCTCCCCTCTACATTTATACATTTATACACAAAAAAATATATTTAGTGAGCTTTGGGGTCTCCAACCCACAATAAAAGGCCAGAATTATGGGATAATGTACATATTAGGCTGTTTGTTTCAGTGGAATGTGTATCTTAACTCCTGGAGCATTAAATATAATCGGATAACCACAATAAATGTTGATATATACGGTCACCTTCATTGCATACATGATCTCTGAGTTCCCTCCGTTATAAAGTCATACATTATGTATAAAGGATAATGCGCTTAAAGCCTTATCTGGTCTCTCTGCTATGACAGCCATTGCTGAGTTATACTGCATTATGTAAGCTCTGCTAATAGTCTGTAATCTATTCTACTCAGTTCAATGTTAGAAAAAACACAAAAGGGCAAAATAGACACAAAACTGTCACAAAAATGACTATTATCCCTTCTATACCATGATCCAGATATGAGCTGCGCTACAATACAGCAGGAAGAGAGTTCTACATGGTGAAATCTGCAGACATGACATATCTCACTAATTACGTCTTAATTGGCACAGACTGCAAATTAGCATTTTGCCGTATGTGTATGAGTGTGCAAGAGTCCCATCCCAGCTTTAAGCCCCTTCATTAAGCTGTTTGATGGTGCATCTGCTTCAAGTTCGGTCAACACAATACTCCGTAAAGAAAATATCATTTTCGGTCAACACAATAATCTGTAATGAAAATATCATTTCGGGCCTAATTTTATGTGGACAAAAGGCAAATACAAGATGGCAAAAATAGGTTATTCAGTTGATACCCGAGAGGGATGGAGCTCCAGTAAATGAGGAAACTATTATGAGAGAAAATCGACAAGGGTGAAAACATACTCGTCCTCACTGTAGCAAACTGTTTCAAACACCTGAACTTCACAGTTGGGCTCAGATGCCAATAATTCAACTCAACTGCAGGGAAACAGTTTCAACGAGGCATAACCAAACACGCTAAGAATAGGTAAACACTCACAGATGCACACTAATGGGTACTTATAATCACACACACTGTGTGAGTACTGATAAATGTTCAGAGCGTAACCTTTAAAGCATGACAATTACAATTTTAGATTCATGAGACCACTCTATGACTGATACTATATATTATCAGTGCTATAGGGTTTTGAAAGATTTAATGAGCCATTTATACTAGAAAGCACTTTGAATAGTACTAGTTGATAGGGTTCACAGAATGTAATCATGCTTTGGATTAAACTTTCTAATTGCAGATGAAGGCCTTTAACACCTAGATGTAATTTAAGTAGGTGACTCAACACATATTTTAGCTGCAATCATAGTAATTGCAGAAATGTTGTTCAGATTACAGACGAGTTAGCCATAATATATTTTACCAGAAGACTATAGTATTGTTGTCTCTGTACTCTAAAAATATTTTCTTTTAAAAAGCTGCGTTTGTAATTCTTTCCAGGGGTGTAACATAACAAAACAACCTAATGTACAGATCGGAGAAAAAAAAAAAAAAAAAATCAAATGTGGTGGACAATGTTTTTACATACAAAAACATAATATTTTTTTTTTATTTTAATCATTTATTGTGAAATTAAATGCATTTAAAATTAAACTGTGATTTATTAGGCAATTTATATTTTTACCTTAAAAAAAATCATACATTTTGCCCTTAATCCTCCTCCTTTCAAATAAGTTCACGATTTTTTAACCAAACTGTATCACCCTTCATAAGAAGAAAAAAAAATGCATAGAAATGTAGTACATGATTTAAAGCATCAGTCATGTCCATATCATACATTATGTGGGTTATGTGCCTTAGTTTAATACTTTAGGTTAGGGGATTGTTCAAATCTTACATTATTGCTAACTCCGTGCATGTATTTATGATGTTTACTCTTTCGTAAAACAGTCAGTGGGTGTAAGAGCAGAGGTTTTCAGCTAATACATATTTCAAGAGCCAGACTGTTGCCTTCCTCTGCTCTCAAGTTTGCCGCTGTGTTCATTTGTAGGATCCCCATTAGCATGAATAGATTGAACACAGGGTACCAGTCCTTCATCCATTTGGGACCATATGGGGTGCCTCCGCTACAGCTATCAGCCCAGCCAGCATCTTCACTTAGAGGTTAACTGCCTTTCATACTGCATCAAGCTCCATTCACACTAACACAAGCAATTTAACGGACTGCAAGTGACTAAGGCGCCTCCACTGTCCCCATAGAAAAAAAGAAGAAGATGAAGCGAACCCGTGGTACAAACGAGAGATTGAAGTCAGCGTATGTAGGAGGAAAATAGAGAGAGAAAGACGATTAGAAGAAATGGACAGTGTCTGGAAGGGGCCATTTGGATGTGTTAGAGACCCCACTAAGCTCACTTTCCTCACCAGCTGTTAGAATTATCCAATGGGATAAAAGGAAAGTCTAGAATAAGACTTTATAAAAATGAAATAAAATAAAAATGGCTTAGATTTTTCCCGAATGTGCACTCATCTCTTTAACGGCCCACACACACGCCAAACACACTTCTAATATCATCGGTATCACCTTGTTGCTGGAGGAGTATGTGCTTACTTACCGTACACCAATCAGGTTATTCTCACTTTAATGCAGATTTGTGGCCAAATTAAATTTTAAGTGTTTATGATCTTTTAAAATACATTTTGATCAATTTAACCGAAGGTTTTTGTGGTTTATAAGGGTTTATATGTACGGTTTGGTTTTAAATACAATGAGAGCCTTCATAAATCAGGGCCCTACCACACGGGGCTGGGAATACTGGGTCTGGTTGACATGCTTACGTTGGCTCTCTTTGTAAACGAAGCTCATTCTCCGTGTTAAAGGCTCAGATTGTCGTGGTGGAGGTGGAGGAGGAACCTGTGAAGTCGGCCGGATTGTTAGAGGGGTTTAAAGACCACTGGCATGGCACTTTTCTTTTTTTTTTTTTAGCACAGATTTGTTGTTATGACGTTATAGTTTTTGAGGTAGATGTGGTTTCATGAGGTAGACTGGTTTTAGGGAAAGTTATGTAATGTTGAATGGTTATAAATCCAGCAGGATCCTGTAAAGTGCACTTATGTTTTTTTAGATTACATTTATCATCATGCATTTGAAAACCACTTCTTTATGAAGGAATTATGAAAAATAAGTGGAAAATCGCTCTTACATTGGTCCTGACCTAAAGAAGAAATCCAAACAATTGATTGTCTTAGGCACTGAGTTATTATAATAATTACAAATGTGCAATTTCATTTTTTCAAACTCTCCTGCACACCATTATCGCTGTAATTACAGCATTGTCAACATAATCAAACCTGTGGAATGAAATCAAAATACTTTTATGATGCAAGCTGGAAGCTTTTCCATTGGGAATCGAAAGGCGAATGCTAAAAGCATCATGACTCATCAATACTGTCAGAAGAACTCTTTAGTGTCAAAACATTTGAAAAGCATTTAGAAAGCATTTGATCCTCTGTAATGTGAGAACATGAACCTCTAATCTAATGCTTGTCTGAAGTTATCCAGTAGTGGTGTGTCCAGACTTTTTTGACTGGGGTGGCCCATGTAGGGTACAGACTCATTGTCAAGAAAAATACTACATATATCTTCACTGATAACTTAAGAGATGGCTAGAATTTTGGGGTGACCAATCAAATCCCTCCAGTGGCCAGGGCCACCCCAGGACACGCCTCTGGTGAAAAGTAATGCAGCACAAGGATCTAATGGGCTAGAATAGGCTGTAACTGAGGCTGCAGACAGCATGATCCAAATGAAAAGTGAGTGAGCATGTGGCAAATGCCACCAAAGTATACACTTGTCGCAAATTGCGGGCAGGTAATTTTCCACAGGGCATTTGTTTTTAAATCATAATGACAAAAGCCTCTGGACACTGGCGCGTGGATGTTGCAATGCTCCTTTCGCTAATAGAACATTGACGATTCAGCAGTCTAGCTAATGCAAAGATGAACACTCAGCTCTTTCCAGGGGAAGCAGATAGGAGACAGTGCTGCAGCGGGCAGGTGTACTTTGAGAAGCTTAATGGCAGTAGACTAAATATGATCCAGCTATTAATACTGTATTAATTAGCTTACAAAACACAAGGCTTGGAGAAATGGAAAGTAGTGCATGTGCTGATAAAGATGAGTTTTTCAAACACCAGGTGCATTTCAAACTACTTTTTTTCTAATTTAAATTCAAGTATCACAATACAAACTGTTCACTCCCCATTCTTTCTTTTTTTTAAATTTTTTTTTTTTACTTTTAAAGGGGTAGTTCACCCAAAACTGTTTTTTTTTTACTTTTAAAGGGATAGTTCACCCAAAAATGAAAATTCTGTTATCATTTATTCACCCTCGTGTCTTTCCAAACATGTATGCTTTTCTTTCTTCTGTGAAACATAAAGATATTTCTTTAAAAAAAAAAAAGTTATTGCCCATACATTAAAGTCCTACAGGTTTAAAACAACATGAGAGTGAATAAATGATGACAGAATTTCATTTTTCAATTATCAGATAGCATATCCATTTGAATAATTTTTAATATCAAAACGTTTCTGGATTTGAATCCCTGTAATTTTAAAGCAGGTTAAAAGGAATTAAAGACATTACTACACCATTAAAACAAGAAGTTTCCTTCAGTAACAAATTATGTACGTAACTATCATTAGTAATTCATGTATAAGAAACAATTTAGAGCTCCAGTTACTATTGCTTTAAAGCTCCTGCAGCGTTACACGTGTGAGCATAGTAATACATTAGCGAGTTTGTGACGCAATTACGCAGGATTTTTAGATAACACATGGTGAGATTATTTCACTTAAAGTGAACAATTTGACCATGTCAGGGATGGGTATCAGTGTGGGGTCGCAGGTTAGAGGGGTCTTACCTTGAAGGAGGACATGGCAGGGTCCTTGTTATACCTGTCTATGGTGTGGAACTTGGTGGAGTGGTTGAGTTCATGGTAGAGCTCTGAGTGTCTTTTGCGAGTGTGCATCACTTTCTGTAAGGAAGGGGGAAAACAAACAAACAAAAAACAAAAAGAAACAAAAGCAAAAATAAGAAAGGGCAGGCCAGGAAGGAGCTGGGTCAACGGCTACTGGTGTTAAACCGCAAAACTAGGGTCACTATGAACATGCATCCTCTCGAAGGGTGGTGTTCTGATTGAGTAGTAAAACGGATTGGTTCTGATGGGTATTAAACAATGTTCAAGCTCTCTGGTCAGTATAATTTCTTACTGACAGACGCTTCCACCAATTCACAGACTTAATTGGAGGTGGTTGGAAGCTGGCTGGGCTGTTTTGTAGTCACAGCTGGTGTTCACGCAGAGCTGACATGGAGCTCCAACCTGCGAATGTAAGCATCCATATACTAGGGTTGATTTCTGAGAAATAATGGAATTTTGGGTTTATTTTGCTTCCTATAAATGGTTACTGTATATAACAATTCTCATTTATTTTAGGGCTACCAAAGTTAAATATATTAATTTATAAAATGCTTACATTTTATGGCATTTAATGTAGCACATTCACCCATTTAACTTCATTATGCTCAGTGTGAATTCTACTTGTCAAAATATGAGTGCCAGAGCACATAAATACACAACAATCCAGCCTGACCAGAAAACAAGTGCTACAAATGCCAAACCAGCAAACAGATCAGTTTAACCAGGCTGTGAGACTAACTGTTTTTTTCTCACCAGAGCAATACCTATTTTAGTCTAATATTATTTTGTTTTTGTTTTCAAAAGGAATTTAATGAATTAAAACTAAATGCACTACATTGCTATGTATTTACAGGGATATTTCAGCTAATTAACTTTTCAAAATGAATCCTTGTAACAAAACAAATGATTATCTAAATCATTTTAAATTATTTTAGTCTACTGTCAACCTCAATTGTTTATCAGGACAGGAGGGAGAAGATCTCATGCAGCACTGACTAGGATGGAAAAAGTTATGAAGCTCTAAAAGCATCTGAATGCGTTAGTAACAAGACATACCTCTGTTTGAGAAGAAGCCTCCATACTGGAGAGCAAATATCCAGTCATAACTTAAGCTTTCAAAT
Organism: Sinocyclocheilus rhinocerous; assembly: GCF_001515625.1. NCBI lineage: Eukaryota > Metazoa > Chordata > Actinopteri > Cypriniformes > Cyprinidae > Sinocyclocheilus > Sinocyclocheilus rhinocerous. Next base: position 797,154 of record NW_015658395.1, read on the forward strand.
ATAATTGAGGAACAGCTGGTTTAAAAGCACACAAGTGTGTTCTGGAGAAAATGGATTGGGATGTTTAGACTGGAGATTTGCTGGATCCTGCCAGTAGATCATTCCATGGAGGTGCCCTCCAGGCTGCCTCAGTCATACACGTGCAGTCTCTACTCGTCTCATTATGCCGTCTATCTCTTTCACACACAATAATGCCACTCACTCAACACTTACAGAGCTCTACACTGGTTCAGTGTTTCTGCAGCCTTGATCCTTCTGTATTCAGAAACATATCCTGCTTGTCTATGGTGTCATTACACAGCACACTTTGTGAAGACATATCAAAGATGTCATATTGAAATAGGGTGACCAGATTTCTGAAATGCTAAATGCAGAACAGTTTCTGAATTTACTGAGCATAGCTATTGCTACGCAATGTTTAAACTATATTTGAACTGCAGGAATGCTGTAAATTACAATTATTCATCAAAACTTTAGCAGAGTTTAGCAGAACTTTAGTCTGTCCTGCAGAGTTTAGCTCCAACCCAATTAAACACACCTGAACCAGCTAATCAAGGTCTTACTAGACATACTAGAAACTTCCAGGCAGACGTTTTGAGGCAAGTTGGAGTTAACTCTGCAAGACATTGGCCCTCCTTAACCAAGTTTGGACACCCATGGTTTATGACAAACCAGTGACTCAACTGTTGATGTTCTAGGTAGGCTGACCTTCTACAGCTCATTCAGGACAGCACTAAATAAATAACATACCATTGTAATAATCATTAATATCTTTCATATTCCACCAGGGGGATGTAAACTTATGTGCAGAACTGTATTTAAACACACAAACGCTTATACACACTCAATTAAGTTAATGTATAATTTATATTAAACATTACATATGTATAGTTTAATTTTATTATATATATTTCAATGTGCAATATGTGGTCACCCTATTTTGAAACAATGCCGAAAAAGCCTAAGAAGTCAAGGCATGTGAAACACTAAGCAGTTCTGCCATGGATAGGACTGTTGCTAATACTAAATGCATGATGGGGGAAACAAGCACTAGAGCAGCAACTATCATTGGCTCCTGTATGCGTCCATTGAAAAATCTCTAGATAATGTTGGACAGAAGCACAAACACTAGTCTGAGGGCAGATGGGGATGGGGTCTTACCTCAAAGTCCAGCTCAGAGTACCGTACTCTTTTCCTCTGGGGGAAGGGGGAGGGGGAGAGAAGACACCATCAATCACAACTGCACATCTTTCAGCACCTGAGTAAACTGGCGCCCATGACGCAATTGCCTCATGCAGGTGCAGTGAGCATATAATACCCTTCAGCTGAACTGCTTTTCCAGTGGGTGTTTTATGTTTGGATTGAAACCGCACTTCACCGTGAACACAGGAAAGGTGTATTTGCCTTCAACAATAAGTGTGTGTATGGCGGGCGTCTTACAGCATAAGAGAAGTGCATAACAATGTCCATATTTTAAAAAATATATATAATGTGTACTTTTCAAATCATACCTGAAACTGGTTACATCTAATACAGTATATTTAATGACATCATTTTAGGATATTTTACTGGCATCTTTATGTGGGTCACTGAAAATTTCAAACAGGCCGGATTGGGCCACTGGTTGGATAGGCCTTGGATAGGATTTTCCTCCATAAAACAGCATAAGTGATGATGATATGAGCCTTTGATTAAAAAATAAATAAATAAATAAATAAATACTCTGTCTGCATATAATGTAAACAGCAGAAGCGGTAGAATGTTTAGAAAATGGCATAATATGTTATAAATGTCTCAGTCTGTAAACATCTCTAATCTTCTGTAAACACCAAAACCACTTGCTCGGTAGGAACTTGCTTAGTTCTAACAAAATTTGTTTGTACTTCTGCACTTTGCATAGTAATGTACAGGGTTTCAAATTAACTTAATGCTCCACTTGGTGAGTCGGTTGAGAAGACCAACGGGCATTAAATGTTTGTTATAGGCCCATGAATCTGTATTTTCATTAATTTTTATTAAAGAACAACTTAACAGATTTTCAACCAGCTTTGTGTTGTTACAGTGTTGGTAGTATAAATGAACAATGTGTACTCTTTCTCCATGTTACCTGCACCTAGTTTCTTTTCCCCATTACAAAGGTAACAAACAAAAAAAACCTGAATGAAAATCCTTTATGAACATATATTTGTCCTTGGAAAATGGGATTACTTAGCTACCTTTTCTGAGCAGATTAATTAATGACCTAACATTGCAGGTCATTATGCCACTCATAGCAACACATACAGGATGAGCCAATCTGTGTCTCTCAGTGACATGACAAATGTCACAAAAATTTGAAGACCTATTGTGGTAAGGGATGTTTTCCTCACATTTCCATTTTATTGGCTAATACATACAGTATAATAGGACACACATAATGTTGCCACATGGAGTTCTGTAGAAAATAACTTCTGATCTAATATATTAATTATATAATATATAAACTTCTAAAGTCGGAAGACATTTAAATCATAACAAAAGTTTTCATTAGTAGAATACTTGCATTTAAGACTGAATGGCTCAGCAAGGATAAGACTAACATACTGAAACTAAGCAGGTCTATATGTTTCTTGGCAATGACATTTGACACGAGTATTAATTTTGGACTCTAGCACTGTAGCTTTGTATTGTAGTTAGTGCCCATTAAGTGTTATATATGCATCTCCGAAGGGTTTTCTATCCTGTAAATCAATCTAAAAAGCAAACAGAATATGTCCATTTCCTGTTGTATTTGAAGCTTAAAATTAATATAAGAGACAGTCTATAATAAAAAGTCTTCGGAACACTCACAAATACAGTTAACCAATAGTGTCAGTACACATGGTGGCGATTTGTCACAAGCTCAGACTCGCAGAACACAAATCAGTCAAGACCTGGGCCTATGCCACTCACAAAGGGAGGATGAGTCATGATGTTTACTTTGTGAGAAGTTAAGTGTGAGATGTTAGTTGTTGACAAAGTTACTTCAGGTGTCACTGGGTGAGTGAGGTGAGAGGAAGCCAAAGCAACACAAACTTCACCAGTGTTCAAGCCCAATAAAATATCAGTACTTTAGGTAACTTTCCCTGAGTTGTCCAACCTTATGACAACCAAACCTGAGTCAGTGAGTTATTTAGAAGAAAAGTGAAGTTAAAAAACTGGTAAAATGCAGCCTTTCCAGCTTGATGTCTGATATGAAATTAATATACAAAATGGTGTATACTCTAACAACCTGTGGCTGCATTTACAGGCACTTATGAGTAAGTGAGACACAGATAGATGGAGAATGATTGAGAAACATTTAGTGTATTTTATAGGTGGTCAGCTATCAAAGCATTAATTAGTTTTTTAAAGTCAACATGAAATTAATATTTTGCTTCCATAATATGATTCATTTAAGAGTGAATGAGGTATTCAAGGATGAAAAAAAAAACACGACCAAACTAATTATTTTCTTCAATTAAGGGAAATACAGGATGATCAATTAGCATTTGGTCCCAAACTAACTAGGCCTTATAAACAAAAGATTAATGTATGGAAGATTTTAACCTGCCTTACTTATACCCCTTTTGCGGTATTATTATTATTAGTATATTTTATACATTTTGTTTGTGATTTATTTGATAAAATTATAGCTAGAAAACATTAAATCACAAATCACTGTTTAAAATGGAAGAAAAACTTTTTTATATTAGTTTGAGCTCCTGAGACCATGCTTAAGCACCTCTGTTCATTGATCATTTGCAGTTTCATACCCTATTTTGGTTGGTAAAAAGAGCTGAAAAAAACCTACACATTTTATTTTGACTTTAAGTTTGACAACTGACTTTAGTTAGAAATTCATGCCCCAGCCCCAAGAACTATGTGTCGCAGACAGAGAGGGAAGGTTTTGTGTCCGTTAATGAAGGAGTGCAGGCTCTCTCAGGCACTTCCTCTGGCTGTTTCTCTCTCACCATCTGCTGTTTCTCCTTGTGGGGCTGTAGTTTAGTCTGTCCTGCAGAGTTTAGCTCCAACCCAATTAAACACACCTGAACCAGCTAATCAAGGTCTTACTAGACATACTAGAAACTTCCAGGCAGACGTTTTGAGGCAAGTTGGAGTTAACTCTGCAAGACATTGGCCCTCCTTAACCAAGTTTGGACACCCATGGTTTATGACAAACCAGTGACTCAACTGTTGATGTTCTAGGTAGGCTGACCTTCTACAGCTCATTCAGGACAGCACTAAATAAATAACATACCATTGTAATAATCATTAACATCTTTCATATTCCACCAGGGGAATGTAAACTTATGTGCAGAACTGTATTTAAACACACAAACGCTTATACACACTCAATTAAGTTAATGTATAATTTATATTAAACATTACATATGTATAGTTTAATTTTATTATATATATTTCAATGTGCAATATGTGGTCACCCTATTTTGAAACAATGCCGAAAAAGCCTAAGAAGTCAAGGCATGTGAAACACTAAGCAGTTCTGCCATGGATAGGACTGTTGCTAATACTAAATGCATGATGGGGGAAACAAGCACCAGAGCAGCAACTATCATTGGCTCCTGTATGCGTCCATTGAAAAATCTCTAGATAATGTTGGACAGAAGCACAAACACTAGTCTGAGGGCAGATGGGGATGGGGTCTTACCTCAAAGTCCAGCTCAGAGTACCGTACTCTTTTCCTCTGGGGGAAGGGGGAGGGGGAGAGAAGACACCATCAATCACAACTGCACATCTTTCAGCACCTGAGTAAACTGGCGCCCATGACGCAATTGCCTCATGCAGGTGCAGTGAGCATATAATACCCTTCAGCTGAACTGCTTTTCCAGTGGGTGTTTTATGTTTGGATTGAAACCGCACTTCACCGTGAACACAGGAAAGGTGTATTTGCCTTCAACAATAAGTGTGTGTATGGCGGGCGTCTTACAGCATAAGAGAAGTGCATAACAATGTCCATATTTTAAAAAATATATATAATGTGTACTTTTCAAATCATACCTGAAACTGGTTACATCTAATACAGTATATTTAATGACATCATTTTAGGATATTTTACTGGCATCTTTATGTGGGTCACTGAAAATTTCAAACAGGCCGGATTGGGCCACTGGTTGGATAGGCCTTGGATAGGATTTTCCTCCATAAAACAGCATAAGTGATGATGATATGAGCCTTTGATTAAAAAATAAATAAATAAATAAATAAATACTCTGTCTGCATATAATGTAAACAGCAGAAGCGGTAGAATGTTTAGAAAATGGCATAATATGTTATAAATGTCTCAGTCTGTAAACATCTCTAATCTTCTGTAAACACCAAAACCACTTGCTCGGTAGGAACTTGCTTAGTTCTAACAAAATTTGTTTGTACTTCTGCACTTTGCATAGTAATGTACAGGGTTTCAAATTAACTTAATGCTCCACTTGGTGAGTCGGTTGAGAAGACCAACGGGCATTAAATGTTTGTTATAGGCCCATGAATCTGTATTTTCATTAATTTTTATTAAAGAACAACTTAACAGATTTTCAACCAGCTTTGTGTTGTTACAGTGTTGGTAGTATAAATGAACAATGTGTACTCTTTCTCCATGTTACCTGCACCTAGTTTCTTTTCCCCATTACAAAGGTAACAAACAAAAAAAACCTGAATGAAAATCCTTTATGAACATATATTTGTCCTTGGAAAATGGGATTACTTAGCTACCTTTTCTGAGCAGATTAATTAATGACCTAACATTGCAGGTCATTATGCCACTCATAGCAACACATACAGGATGAGCCAATCTGTGTCTCTCAGTGACATGACAAATGTCACAAAAATTTGAAGACCTATTGTGGTAAGGGATGTTTTCCTCACATTTCCATTTTATTGGCTAATACATACAGTATAATAGGACACACATAATGTTGCCACATGGAGTTCTGTAGAAAATAACTTCTGATCTAATATATTAATTATATAATATATAAACTTCTAAAGTCGGAAGACATTTAAATCATAACAAAAGTTTTCATTAGTAGAATACTTGCATTTAAGACTGAATGGCTCAGCAAGGATAAGACTAACATACTGAAACTAAGCAGGTCTATATGTTTCTTGGCAATGACATTTGACACGAGTATTAATTTTGGACTCTAGCACTGTAGCTTTGTATTGTAGTTAGTGCCCATTAAGTGTTATATATGCATCTCCGAAGGGTTTTCTATCCTGTAAATCAATCTAAAAAGCAAACAGAATATGTCCATTTCCTGTTGTATTTGAAGCTTAAAATTAATATAAGAGACAGTCTATAATAAAAAGTCTTCGGAACACTCACAAATACAGTTAACCAATAGTGTCAGTACACATGGTGGCGATTTGTCACAAGCTCAGACTCGCAGAACACAAATCAGTCAAGACCTGGGCCTATGCCACTCACAAAGGGAGGATGAGTCATGATGTTTACTTTGTGAGAAGTTAAGTGTGAGATGTTAGTTGTTGACAAAGTTACTTCAGGTGTCACTGGGTGAGTGAGGTGAGAGGAAGCCAAAGCAACACAAACTTCACCAGTGTTCAAGCCCAATAAAATATCAGTACTTTAGGTAACTTTCCCTGAGTTGTCCAACCTTATGACAACCAAACCTGAGTCAGTGAGTTATTTAGAAGAAAAGTGAAGTTAAAAAACTGGTAAAATGCAGCCTTTCCAGCTTGATGTCTGATATGAAATTAATATACAAAATGGTGTATACTCTAACAACCTGTGGCTGCATTTACAGGCACTTATGAGTAAGTGAGACACAGATAGATGGAGAATGATTGAGAAACATTTAGTGTATTTTATAGGTGGTCAGCTATCAAAGCATTAATTAGTTTTTTAAAGTCAACATGAAATTAATATTTTGCTTCCATAATATGATTCATTTAAGAGTGAATGAGGTATTCAAGGATGAAAAAAAAAACACGACCAAACTAATTATTTTCTTCAATTAAGGGAAATACAGGATGATCAATTAGCATTTGGTCCCAAACTAACTAGGCCTTATAAACAAAAGATTAATGTATGGAAGATTTTAACCTGCCTTACTTATACCCCTTTTGCGGTATTATTATTATTAGTATATTTTATACATTTTGTTTGTGATTTATTTGATAAAATTATAGCTAGAAAACATTAAATCACAAATCACTGTTTAAAATGGAAGAAAAACTTTTTTATATTAGTTTGAGCTCCTGAGACCATGCTTAAGCACCTCTGTTCATTGATCATTTGCAGTTTCATACCCTATTTTGGTTGGTAAAAAGAGCTGAAAAAAACCTACACATTTTATTTTGACTTTAAGTTTGACAACTGACTTTAGTTAGAAATTCATGCCCCAGCCCCAAGAACTATGTGTCGCAGACAGAGAGGGAAGGTTTTGTGTCCGTTAATGAAGGAGTGCAGGCTCTCTCAGGCACTTCCTCTGGCTGTTTCTCTCTCACCATCTGCTGTTTCTCCTTGTGGGGCTGTAGTGTAATTATAGAGAGAAGAGCAACTGCGCACACACACACACCGATGCAGTCACTAAGTTGTGTAACATCATGTTGACAGGGGACTCTGGGTATAGAAGGCACACCTGAATGCATTCCTGTGACAGACTGATGAGAGAGTTGCTAGATGATCAGTATGTATGGTGTCTCAGGGACTACAGATGATGTAGCGTCATCCGGCCCCGAAATGAAAGGAGACATTACTTATAAGATAATTCAGCCTCAGTATTTCTCTCTTGTAACAACAGCTTTAAAGTATTCACCCAGATGTTATTCCAAACCTGACTTATGTTCTTCTGCTGAACACAAAATATGTAATTTTGGAAAGCAAATGGGGTCTAGTGTTGTTTTGGACCCCACTGACTTTCATTGTATGGACACAATCAAAATCTTCAGCATAGCTTTAATGAACCTTTTCAGGAATGTTTAATGCCTTTTTACATAAAATAATGTGAGGAATTTGTGAACATGGTTGGTCAAGAGCATAGTAGGCCTCTCACAGATGCCTAGCCAGTTATCTGATGTGCTTTTCAGTGTGAATCAGCTCCATTTTACTCATTGCATCTCTGAAACCTGAAGAGAAGCTTCAGGAGACCTTTAGCTGAGCAAGAGGATGTTGATTCCAAATTATCTGCATTGCTCTCTATAATTATGTTACAGGACTAAATGATATTCTGGGCTTGTGCTGAACATTGCTGGGCTGCTGGAGAGCTGTGGCTTTATTTCAGCGCTGTTTCTCTCTCACCATCTGCTGTTTCTCCTTGTGGGGCTGTAGTGTAATTATAGAGAGAAGAGCAACTGCGCACACACACACACCGATGCAGTCACTAAGTTGTGTAACATCATGTTGACAGGGGACTCTGGGTATAGAAGGCACACCTGAATGCATTCCTGTGACAGACTGATGAGAGAGTTGCTAGATGATCAGTATGTATGGTGTCTCAGGGACTACAGATGATGTAGCGTCATCCGGCCCCGAAATGAAAGGAGACATTACTTATAAGATAATTCAGCCTCAGTATTTCTCTCTTGTAACAACAGCTTTAAAGTATTCACCCAGATGTTATTCCAAACCTGACTTATGTTCTTCTGCTGAACACAAAATATGTAATTTTGGAAAGCAAATGGGGTCTAGTGTTGTTTTGGACCCTAGTGACTTTCAAAAAAACCTTCAAAATATCCTTTTTTGTGTTTCACAGAGGAAAGTCAAACATGTTGGGAATGACGTGAATGATGACAATTTTAATTTTGAGAGAACTAGTAAGAAATTGTCTGTTGCTAGGTTAGGAATGTACAGTTTTTTGTGTTTGGGTTGGTGTGTTTCGCAATCACTGAATTCATGCTTGTTTTTGTCTTGGTGATGTTTTTGTGCAGATCTAACTGACATTTTCCTGCCATAATGATTCTCTGTGCTATGTGGTCCCCAGTTCCCTTTTCCTGGCAATAATGCTAGGAGTTTACAACACTATTGTGCTCCTAGGTTGTACGCCAAAACGGCAAACTGCAGGTGGTTTCCAAAATACCCTGGGACATTCAGCAGTGATGATTCTAGATTGTGAAAGAATGAACCCCTTTTTTAACCCTTACTTACTTCCAAAGATCCAGCCGAGAGGCTGGTGTTGGTGCTGCCCAGGTTGCGGGGAAGGGTTCTGGTGCGCTCCACTGTTCCCGAGGTAAGGATCTGCCGGACAGAGGGACGATTCTGCTTGACCTGCAGGGTTTGGGTGTTGGTGTGGGAATGCGTGTGCCCGGTGTGGGCCGGCAACTGTTTGAGCGTGCCATAGGAGCTGTTTAGGTTCATGCTGATGTGGTCCACAGCTGCAAAGTCTGCAGGGTATGCCTCACTCTCTGCTGGATGCAGAGTCATGGGTGAAGGGGGTGGAGGAAATGGAGGGTCATCTAGTGTAATGTTCAGGGGCTTCCCCTCATCTTGGGTTGGAGGAGGGGGCTTGAGACTGACTGTCCGACGTGGCAACACCATGTAGTCCCCTTCCCCACCTCCACCACCAGCTGAATCCTGGGTGGAAGAAGGGTTTGGTCGGGCCCAACCCAGCCCGCTCTCCGTGCACAGGTAGATGGGTCCAGATCGTTGATGCTGACCTTGTTGCTCCACATTAACGTCCTTCTTTAGTGGCTGCTCGCTTAGCTCATTCAGCGGACCCAAAGGAGGTACCTGCACCAGGAGATTAGGGGGTGGGATGTTCCCAGGCAGGCTGCTGAAATTAACGCCTTCCTGATGAGTTGCCAACTTGGGGTCGTCCTCATCGTCCAGGGAGATGCGGGATAGAGTGCCAGTTATGGTAGCAGGGTTACAGGTGTTTACCTCCTTAAAAATGACTGAGGTAGAAAGGAGAAAGGAAGAGAGAAAGAGAACAGATAGACAGAAGTGGGGAGGAAGAAAGAGACAGAAACAGAGGTCGAGTGCACATGATCACACAGATGGACAGAGCGGCAAAGAACCAAGAGAGAAACAGATCATAACGAAGTTGGATGCCAAAACAGCACATGACAAAAAAGAAAAGGGATGGAAGATGGTTACAAAGCAGTTCCCAAAGGTACAGAGTCCAGATGTTTTGGGAAGAGGTTGAAGCAGTGACAGAGTAAGCAAGATTGATTTGAGTGGGTGCAGAGATAATGTGATCGGTGGAGGGAATGATGGGAAAAGAGACAAAAGAAAATAAACTCAGTTACAGTGCGTGGAAATGGAGTGTGTCAGTACAGAGTTCAAAAGAGCAGGTAAAAGTAAGGCAGTGAGGGCAGGAAAGGACAAACATTTTCAGGCAGGTGAATTATTATCCAGGAGTCTCGGCATGCAGAAGTTGGACGGTTGCAAAGGTTGGTGACCCAGAGGTGTTACAGTAGGAGTTCACTTGAATTAGGTAGGGTTAGGAAGGAAAGCCATGCACAAATCAGCTTGTCTAAGAGAAAAACCATCAGCCGTAATGGCCTACCCGGTTTTATACATCATTAATAAGGTCACATTTAACAGCCAACATAACTCAGTCCAAAAGGTGAAAGAAAATAAATGAATACAAGACAAGTGCATATATTTAAAATAACATACTTATAAAATAAAATAAAATAAAATAAAAAGGAACCTTCCTTTGATTTTGTCTTATTTTGAATTTTATAAGGTCGATATTACAGCAACGGTAGTTTATAATCCACAAAACTGATACAAATTTGTGTTTCTATTCCTATAATGTTCAGGTTACAGACCAAGATAAGTATAGACATTAATAAACCTGCCATGCCAACGCTGCAACACAGCCTTTTTCTGTGAAACTAGTAACATGATCAAGTTGGTTTAGTGTTAAAACTAAACCTGCCAATTACGGTTCTTGGAACTTGACATTCCAAGCTAAAATGAAAAGGATAGTTCACCCAAAAATGAAAATTATGCCATCATTACTCACCTTCATGTCGTTCCAAACCCATAAGACCGTTCATCGTTCATCGTTCATCTTCGAAACACACATTAAGATATTTTTGATGAAATCTAAGAGCTTTCTGACCCTGCATAGACAGCAACGCAACTACCACGTTAAAGGCCCAGAAAGGTAGTAAGTACATCGTTAAAATAATCCATGTGACATCAGTGGTTCAACTGTAATTTTACAAAGCTACGAAAACACTTTTTGTGCGGAAAGAAAACAAAAATAACTTTATTCAACCATTCTTCTGATGTCACATGGACTATTTTAATAATGTCCTTAACTACGTTTCTGGGCCTGGGAACATTTCAGTAACATTGCTGTCTTTGCAGGGTCAGACAGCTCTCGGCTTTCATCAAGAATATCTTTACTTGTGTTCCAAAGATGAACAAAGATCTTACGGGTTTGGAACGACATGAGGGTGAGTAATTAATGACAGAATTTTCATTTTTGGGTGAACTATCCCTGTAAGGCTCTAGTATGCCAAAGTAGATAAGGATATGACAATCAAAAAGCAGTCATGTGCATGTGTATGTCAGTTCATGCAAATCAACAAAATGCTATAGTCTAACTAACACAAATGACATACAAACAGGAATGTTCTAACTTAAGAGTGAGACTTACATGGGTGTCCTCTTTCTGCAGGTGAGGGGGAGACAATGATGTGCAGGGTTAACTTTACATGCACATATTTGACCAAACAAACTGCATTAGAACCAGGGCAAAGTGAAAAAATGGTGAGGAAAGTGCAAGAATGAGAAAGCAAAGAGGTCCCAGAAGTACTTACCTGTTTGACACGCTAAGTCCACATCTTTTTCAAAGTCCGTCTGTGTAAGTGAATGAAGGACAGAGAAGAGATTACTTCAGCTTGTTACAAATGGCATGCTGTCCACAAGTGAACGAAACATATAGAGACCAATTCTTCATCATTTACATTTGGGTCATACAGTTTATGTATGATGAAGGGTGGAGCTAATCTGTTATAAGCAGTATGTGGTGGTTAAAGAGTCCATCAAAAATAAACAAGTTGTTCATTTTAGCAATCATCATGCTGTGTTTAGACAAAGTACTAGTCTAGTGCAACACATCTGCAACACCTCTACAGTAAATAGCACATCCCTTGGCACCAGCACTAATTACAATGAACCAAAGTGAACATAAATTAGCATACCGCAGTCTGACACAGCTGGGCTTGACTTTCCAAACAAACAAAGCTGATATTATTTTCATGAAAAAAGGGGAGGACTCTTAAAAAAAGGTACAGTACAATGGACACAAACTGACTGAGTACCTCAGGGTAAACCGAAAATGTCCATCCTAGAGCAGCTCTTTTTAACTCCAGGCCCTCATTGAAATGCAGCGTTGGCTATTGCTGCCAAAAGAATTGACTCTCAAAGGAGTTCAAAACAAAGCTTTAGTCAGGGTATTACTCTATGGAACAATTTTAGCATGCCCTAGCGAGAGCAACCTGTATGTATGCGTATACCTGCGTGTTGAAGTTTAATGAAAGGGGCATGAGACAAGAAAAGAGACCTGTGACTATGCAAAACTTTTACTGCACAGCCATGGAATCTAAGCAGTTACTTTGCACTAAATAACTTGCTGACAGCTAACCACTTATCTAATTAGCTGGCTAAAATGCTCACGCTAGGCTGTCAGCTACACTCTAAAATTGACAGCACTAACTCTAAAGCAAACACGTGCAATAAAGCACATTTCAGAGACGTACGGTCATGTGATTGTGCTCCAAGACAAGGCTCTGGCTCTGGTGGAGAACGTGGGCATGGTTGTGGTTAAGCGTATGCAAGTGGTTGTGGCTCAAGGTGTGGGTGTGGTTAAGAGTATGGGCATGGTTGTGATTGAGAAGGTGGGTGTGGTTTAGAGTCTGAGTGTGGTTCTGGTGGAGAATGTGGGTGTGGTTATGGTTATGTCCATGACTGTGATTGGCCAAGGCTAGAGGAGGGTGGGCGGTGCAGGTTTGGTGGCAGCCTTGGCAGCACCCAGGTGAATATCGGAGCGAGCCGCACTGCTCCTGACTGTAGAGGCTCGGATGGTGTGGGCTCCTCTGCCGGCAAAGAGGCAGAATGGAGAGAAAGGTAGGGAGAGATAAAAAGTGAGGATCCTCTGCCGGCAAAGAGGCAGAATGGAGAGAAAGGTAGGGAGAGATAAAAAGTGAGGGGTGAGTTGAAGTGAGGAAGCCGAAAGGTGGAGCAGACCTGCAGGGGCGGTGATCCCTCTCATCCAATCTTATTCACACACACACTTGGAGAGTTCCTGCTGTAGTTGCCATGGCTACATGCAAGTCTAATCTTTGAAATCACTGCAAGGCACTGGGTAAAGGGCTTAAAAACTATATGAAAATACCCCATAAGGTTATAAGTTACTGACATTCTTGATTGCTTTTTTGTATTGGATATAATTACTGGTAATTTTATTCACAACTAGTTGACCTTTCAAAAAATAAATAAATAAATAAATAAATAAATTCAATATGTGCAATGCTATTCCAAATGTTTCAGATTTTAAAAGGCACCTATTATGCCTATATGTAATATAAGTCTCAGGTGTCCCCAGAATGTGTCTGTGAAGTTGTAGCTCAAAATACCCCACAGCTAATTTATTATATCATTTTTAAAATGCCTATTTTGAGTGGAAACAGAAACTCACTGTTTTCATGCATGTGCCTTTAAATGCAAATGAACTGCTGCTCCCCACCCTGTTTTCCAGAATAGGGCTGTGCCTTTACAGCACGTTCCTCAGATATTCTGTAAAAAAAACATCTTTTTGGTTTTGATTATCATGTCTATTGCGCTGAAATCATGTGTTTTAAAGCCATATCAGTTTAAACTTCTGATAAACTTTTTTTTGAGCGCACACATCCGAAGCATGCACACAGAAAGTGGCTGTCACACGGCATGTGAGTACTAATCTAAGTTCTCTTTCATGTCTTATTGCACTTAAACCGCCAAATACACACAAGTTCATGTTAAAAACACACATAAGTTACAAAAACACGGTCTGTTATGTCTATGAAGATAAATAGCTGGGAAAGAAATCACATATTTATATTTGACCTGCGTATTAAGCAGTGGTGGAGGTAACGAATTACAACTACTCACGTTACTGTAATTAAGTAGTTTTTTCGGGTACTTGTACTTTTTTGAGTAAATGGCGTTCTCGCTCTGGTGACCTCAGTTTGACAGCTTGGGGAGAATCCTCTTGTTAAGTCATGACGTAAGGACTGCTGTTTCCGGGTCCATGCCTTTACTCATTTCACTTGAGAATACTATCTGGACAGCCATTTATGAGCATTATTTAATTAATATTACATATTTAAGCTAAGCATTTAAAAATCTGCTGTGCACACTACAGTCTCCGTGCTCACAGTGTCTCAGACACTATATTTTAGCTGAATCACCGTCAGACTATCTGGGACTTCAGTAAGGTGATAAAGGTTAGGGTTATAATTTTTCAGTATTACATGACATCATAAGTGTGTGTATGCACAGTTTGTTGTTTTTTGGGGGGTGTCTGGCAGAGCGTTAGGACCCATAAGCGGTGAAGCATGATGTTAGACGTAACAAGCAGATATTCTTAAACACTCCTATCCAACCGTGAATATGAGCAAGAGGTGGAGTGGAGGTGCACCACAATAAAACCCCGCCCTTTATTCAATATTCCGTTTCACTTGGAACGCAACACTGAAGTCAGTTGCAACTTCCGGTTTATGGGTACTTTAGATATTTATATTTTTCAAGGTATTGAAGTTAGTAATTCCTGTATCATGACCACTAATTCACATACTTTGTCAATAAGATAAAAGTGGGTTTTATCTTATTTTTTAGCTATTATCCACATAGATCTTTGATATGAATGAATATTTTTTGGTAATTCATTAAATATCGCTGGATAAAAAGTAACTAGTAACTAGTACTCTGAGTAGTTTTTGAGAGGAGTACTTTGTACTTTTACTTAAGTACT
>NW_015658395.1:812109-828958 GCF_001515625.1 Sinocyclocheilus rhinocerous
ATCTACGTCAATATGTGGAAATATTAGCATAATGCCGCCCAAAGAAAGAAGGCGTGGTTTCGGGAACGCAGCAGTGTTGATGCAGCCATGTCAGGGAGACGCTGTGTGAGTGCGAAAGCAAAAGCACTTTATTTGGCCTTCTGGAAGTAGATGCAATTAGGAATCATTGGTTAAGATTTATTTACAACAGAACAGCACAACCCAGATGTTCGAATTTGTGCAACGCATTTTATGGACGAACGACTTTTGAACCTAGAAGAGTACAAGGCTGGCTGTGCACAAAGGCTATTTCTAAAAAAAAAAAAAGGGTCAATTCCGACTTTGCTATGACAATCTAGCGCTTCTGAATCAGGTCACATTTTACAGATTCTGCGAACGGCTTGTTTTGAGACACTGCTTATGATTTATGGGGATTAAAAAAAGGAGTGGGTGGATTTTTTTTATTATAGGGTGGTTGTGTACACACACTGCCAACACATGTTATGTTTATGTTCAAACAACATGTAAAAGTGAATTTTGCATAATAGGTGCCCTTTAAGTCTCTAACTGAACACAGATTGTATAACTTTCATCTAAATACTAGAAATTGCACAAAATGACTTTCCTAAAGGAAACAAGACATAGATGGGAGCTTTAACTAGCAACCTACTCTAGAATAGTCACCTGCTCCGATTTACAAAACAAATCCGATTTGAAACACAATCACCCAGTAGCCCGTGATGTTTAAAAGTGGAGAAGCTGACCCTCTGAGAGTCCCATGTGAGATGAGATGGAATGGAATGCTATTCACCATGATCTGCACCTGGCCATTCTTGCAGGAGTCCGGAGAGTTTTCACTGTCGTCTTTGCACCCACCCATCCTGCAGCGCACTGCGTCCTGTACCTGAGGTGGGAAGACATGGGATATAACCAGGGTGACTCGCAGAGATCTTAAATTAAATCTAAATCCATGGAATAATAATAAAAAAGCAAACGAACAAATACCAAAACATTATCATTTCAAGCCTTTCTAGGGCTGTTCATAACTGCAGCAGAATATGGTTGTCAGTCCTGTTTGTGTTCATACACAGCTCAGGTATGAAAGAGAGCATCAACCATATTCTATAACAAAAGCGACCCCTTAAAATATCAGGAGGCAAAACTGAATTTTTAAAGTGAGTACGGTTAGTATGTGCTACATGAATGGAACCACAGTCGACAGTTGTCCGTCAAGCGTGTGCTTTGTTGGTGTCAATCACTAATGTTAAGGTTGTCAGCCTCTCTCGGTTTCTGAAAAATCGCAGAAAATGAGGTATTGTGTGGTCAAAGAGCAAGACAAAAGAGGGTTCTGGCAGAGGGAATACAAAGAAAAGAAAACAGTAATGTTGTCAACACAGATCCAAGAAGATAAAGCAAGAGTGAGAGTGTCCTAAAATGCAGACTAAAACATTTTAAAATAAGTATTAAATCCTTAATTTTTTTTTACTATCTGTCATTTTGGTTCTAGATTTTTTAATCATTATACTCAATCACTGTATAACATGTAGACTGTTAGTGATTCTTAAGACAGGAAAAAAAAAAGAATAGGAGGGGTGAATATCCATCCTGTGTTGATGCCAACATGAAACTAATGATGATAGCAAATATCCTAAAGACACTAGCAGTTTCTATATACTCAAGAGAATCTATCGGTTTAATATAGTTATTTTAGTAATCTACAGAGGGCGTCTGTATGTGATTTCTCATAATACTTTGATATTAGTTTATATTCCTGAGTGAAAAACATTGCAGTGAGCCTGTTTGCATTTCCGCAGGAGGAGTTTACATAACTGCAGACACACAGGCTCTACAACAATAGGGAGGAAGACACTCCCTTTAATCAAAAACAAAAAAACAAAAAAGACAACGTGATAGGCTGTTTCCCCTGACGACAGTGTAGCCTTAGCAACGGGATGCCACTAATTT
The DNA here is from genome assembly GCF_001515625.1 of Sinocyclocheilus rhinocerous. Lineage (NCBI taxonomy): Eukaryota > Metazoa > Chordata > Actinopteri > Cypriniformes > Cyprinidae > Sinocyclocheilus > Sinocyclocheilus rhinocerous. The sequence continues at coordinate 814,054 of NW_015658395.1, forward strand.
GCATACAGATTTATGGCCAAAACGCCTACGGAATGACCAAGTGAAAGCACAGTGTTTCCTAATTGGGAAGATCAGAGCTTTTTTATGCCAACAAAGAACATAACAGATAATGACCGACATTTTCTTAGACTGTCTGGATGCACAGCAAAGGCCCCACAATCACATGAGGACAGAGCTAAATACAGGTGTAAATAGACATCTTAGAAATTGCTCAAACGCTGTATTGACACAGACTGATTGCTTGGAAAAGTGCGAAAATCGTACATTTAGGGGTACAACAGCTTGTCACTGGGGCAGTCTGTGATAGGCAAAGTGATAGCAAAGACATTTATCATATGATATAATGATATTTCTATTTCAAATACATGCTGTTTGTAAAAAATATTTCATTATTGCACCAAATTAGCATATTAGAATGATTTCTGAAGGATCATGTGACACTGAAGACTGGAATAATGGCTGCTGGAAATTCAGCTTAAATTACATTTTAATTTTAAAATATATTAAAGGGGTCATATGATGCTGCTAAAAAGAACATTATTTTGTGTATTTGGTGCACGGATCAGCTCCAGGCATGACGAAGCGGATATCGTCCTCTTTTGGAAGACAGATCTTCTTTATGCACCAAGAGCTTGTGACACTCCAAAGAGAAAGGAAAAATTGAAATCGCATCATATGACCCCTTTAAAATAGAAAACTATAGTGATTTAAAATATTCATAATATTTCACAATATTCCTCTTTTTAATGTATTTTGCTTGATCTCAGACATGATCTAGACAAAATCCCATCACAAGTGTTCACTGGAGGCACATTTGAGACACGTTAATTCTACAACATGTTGTACCCAAGTGGTTGATCTGCCACGATCTTTATGGTTTGCAAAGGTTACGCGCTGAACAAATGACACTTTAATCTACTTGTGTCCTCCGAATAGCATCAAGCATATTCTGTTGGAACACTTTATTTATCGACTGCACATTCTCTGCACTATTTAGTAAATCCCTTCTCTTTCTATTCAACTGAGCATGAGTTATCATGCTGCAACACTATTCACCGGCCTAGACCAGAATCTGTAATCAGTCTGCTCCCCTCCCCACAGCTAAAATTACGATGTGCAGAAAGGCTAGGCTGTTTCGCAAGACAGAGCGGGAGAAGGTCTCATTCTCAGAGCTTGTTTATGGATGACTGTCTGCCGAGTCAAAGCTGTAGACGTATCAGAATGACACCCGATGGCATGCCTTCTAGGCTCTCTCTATCTTCATAAATGCATGAGAACAAACTATTCCCACAAACATCCTCCACTCATTTGCCTGTGCTAATCATGAATACTGCCTTTCCATTGTTGGCTCTTCCATTTCAAAGTGTACTTCGCAAATCAAACTGCATATAGCGCAAGGATCCGGTGCACAAACTACTCTCCACTCTCTTGTTTTGCTAAAGCTATTAAGGATTACATCAAAGCCTTGCCAGGGATTTTCATATATTTATTAAAATAATACCAGGATTTATTTTACTCTAATCCTTCGGTTTTGCGATATTGATTTAACATATATGGCTTAGCGATTTAGAACTGATTTTTTCTCTCCCTCCTTAAACTCCAGCAGCATATTTTGATTTACCCGGTACGTGAAAGTCAGCCAAGATTCAGTACATGCTGGAGAGTTGAAACTGTCACATCTTGGCTACAGACCCACTACAATGTGTCTATAGTTTGATCCATCAGTTGATTTATTTATGGCCAGTCAGACCAACCCATTATTACGTGAAAGCAGTGCATGCTATTTCAAAAAATTGATTGCGTCAGCGGTCCAAGCCAAGTTTTATTCCTAAGTGCGCCTTAAAATAATGGACTCAAATAAAAGTCCTCCTCCAATCTCCATTTAAATACACCTCTGACTGTCCTCTAAGATTGGCAGTATAACAGTGAAACTTTTATTTATTATATTGTTATGGCCAATCACACGCACATAATATTGTGATGAAGACTGAGGTTATCTAAGCCAGGGTTTATCAAACTCTCTCTATATATATACAGTTGAAGACAACATTATTAGCCCCCCTATGAAATTTCAGTTCTTTTTCAGATATTTCCCAAGTGATGTTTAACAGAGCAAGGGAATTTTAACACAGTATTTCTTATTATATTTTTCATCTGGAATACAATAATTATTTAAAAAATAATAATAAAAAAATTGCTATAAGGTCAATATCATTAGCCCTCTTAAGAAGTTATCTGTTTGATTGGCTACGGAACAAACCACTGTTGTTCAATGACTTGCCTAACTAACCTAAATTGCCTAATTAACCTTAATTAATCCTCTAAGCCTTTAAATTACACTGTAAACTAAAGATTAGTATCTTTCAAAACAACTAGTAAAATAATATGTACTGTCATCATGGCAAAGACAAAAAAAAATAGTTTAGACTAGAGAAAAAATAATTGTTAATGCTCACAAAGGAGGAGAAGCATATACACGTTTATCAAAGTGGTTTCATGTGTCAAGAACAGCCGTGAGAAGTATTATCAAGAAGTTTGAAGAGACCCACACAGTGGAGAACAGAGGCAGGAAGCGAACAATTTCAAAAACTTTGTAAAGAAAACTATTGAGAGAGGTTTCTAAAAGCCCAAGAACAACTGCCAAGACACTAGTGAATGATTTAGTAAATCTGGGATTGATATCTCAACGAACACAACTCCTCTTCTGAAGAAGAGACACCTCCAAGCTAGACTGAAGTTTGAAGGACAACCTGGAGAAAAACTATGTATACTAGAAACATGTCCTTTGGTCAGATGAGACAAAAGTAGAGCTATTTGGCCATAGAGATGCTGCCTATGTTTGGAGTAAGAAGGGACAGGTGCTCAACCCAAAGAACACCGTCTCCAGAGTGAAACATGGCATGGCAGCACAGTAATGCTGTGGGGATGTTTCAGTGCGTTTGGAACTGGGAATCTCGTCAGGGTCAAAGGAATCATGAAAACGGAGGACTATGAGAAGATTTTGAAAGACAACCTCAGGCAATCTGCAACAAAAGATGGTTTGGGTCGACGTTTTGTCTTCCAGCATGATAGCGACTCAAAGCATACCTCATTTCTGGTGTAGAACTACCTCCAAATGAGCAAAGTGAATGACTGGCCTGCACAAAGCCCAGACTTGAATCCAATACAAAATCTGTGGGGCACACTGAAGACCAGAGTCCATGCCAGGAGACCAACAAATCTGGAGGAGCTTGAGAGATTTGCTAATGAGGAATGGGCTGCAACTCCTCAGGAGACATGCCTGAAACTTGTTGAGAACTACAACAAACAACTAAAGGCTGTTATCAAGCAAAAGGGATACACCATTGACTATTAACATCAGAGGGCTAATAATTTTGGCCTGTAGACTTTTTTTTATTCTTGGTTATAATTTTGTTTCTATTTATATTACAAACATTCCAAGCTTCCTAAATAAACTATTATGTTTAGAAATGCGGTGTTGAAAAAAATCTTCTTTCTGTTAAAGAGCACTTGGGAATTAGTTAAAAAATAATGAAATATTTTATAGGGGGCTAATAATTTGGTCTTGAACTGTATACATTAGGGGTGTAACGGTACACATATTCGTACCAAAAATTTTCGGTACGGGTCGTTCGGTTCGGTACGCATGTGTACCGAAAAAATCGTTCAATTCTTTCAGGAAATTCAGACAATAAATGCCGTTTTGACGCTCTTTGATGTGGCGCGACATATCGCTGTATTATACTAATGCATCAGTTCTAACGGCAGCACGGAGCGCGAGTGAGCGTGATCATCTCTTCATCTTTATTACTAGTTTTAACGGGAAATATACATGAATGAACATCTCACCCCTCACATAATCACTCAGTTCGTGTTTCAACCGCGGAAAGACGTCATTTAAACAGCTTCTAAACAAAATGTCACATCGAATTTCATTTACCTCAGGCAAGTCATCAGTGTCTACAGCTCGTTATTTGCTAGAGAAATGTGAAGTTGTCTAGTGAAGAGCATTTTGCGAAATATTAGACTATACTTCATTATATTTACTTTACCTGATAGTGATGTCTTAATTATTTAATGTATATGTTTAAATACATATTTTATGAAACAAGTTATGACTCTGTAAATTATTATATTTCAACAACAAATAGAAATTGTATAATGTAAAAACAATTTACATGTTTTCATACAATTTGTTAAATTGAGTGTTGATTATTATAGTTAAAAATAAATAGTAACTTAATTTAAGTTTGGGCTCTGTTGTTAATTGTAAACTTATAGAAGGGCTCCCTATAGTTTACAGCAGAAGCTGAGATAGATTTGTATCCCTAAGAAATATTTAATAATACTTGAATTTATTTAAAGAAAGAGCAATTCGTTCAGTAAACTATTGTTAAATAAAAAAAGCAATTTATGTTTAGTTTTTTCATCCTGCTGTACCAAAACCATACCGAACCGTGACGTCAAAACCGAGGTACGTACCGAACCATCATGTTTGTGTACCGTTACACCCCTAATATATATATATATATATATATATATGTATTAGGGGTGTAGCGATACACGTATTCGTATTGAACCGTTTGGTACGAGGCTTTCGGTTCGGTACGCATTACACACCGAACGATTCGATTCGTTGGACTAATCCTATTACATTTGGAAAATAAAACAGCTTAAAGTTTGTGAAATATAATGTTCTCAGTGCCACTGCGCTCAAAAAGGCAGCCCAAACGACGTAACAGGCAACGTTCTGTCTGCCCCGTGATAATCTCCACTTGCTGGGTTGCGTCGAAAGACGATGATCTTGTATCGACGATAGCCAGAGCTATTGTCAAAAACATCAATTGTTGGCAATATTAAGATATTTGGCATTTCCAATTAATGTAGGCCTGTTACATTCTTTTTTTTTATTATTATTATTATGAATAGTGATGTCTTAATTATTTAATGTATATGTTTAAATACATATTTTATGAAACAAGTTATGACTCTGTAAATTATTATATTTCAACAACAAATAGAAATTGTATAATGTAAAAACAATTTACATGTTTTCATACAATTTGTTAAATTGAGTGTTGATTATTATAGTTAAAAATAAATAGTAACTTAATTTAAGTTTGGGCTCTGTTGTTAATTGTAAACTTATAGAAGGGCTCCCTATAGTTTACAGCAGAAGCTGAGATAGATTTGTATCCCTAAGAAATATTTAATAATACTTGAATTTATTTAAAGAAAGAGCAATTCGTTCAGTAAACTATTGTTAAATAAAAAAAGCAATTTATGTTTAGTTTTTTCATCCTGCTGTACCAAAACCATACCGAACCGTGACGTCAAAACCGAGGTACGTACCGAACCATCATGTTTGTGTACCGTTACACCCCTAATATATATATATATATATATATATATGTATTATGGGAGTGGCCACTGCGCTCAAAAAGGCAGCCCAAACGACGTAACAGGCAACGTTCTGTCTGCCCCGTGATAATCTCCACTTGCTGGGTTGCGTCGAAAGACGATGATCTTGTATCGACGATAGCCAGAGCTATTGTCAAAAACATCAATTGTTGGCAATATTAAGATATTTGGCATTTCCAATTAATGTAGGCCTGTTACATTCTTTTTTTTATTATTATTATTATGAAGTTACTTTTATTATTAAATTAAAATTACAATTAATTTGCCCCGCAATAATTACCAAATAACTGACGTGCAGGCGAGGATAATAAAAGATTAGGTTATTTACTCCTCAATTAAAATGTAAAACAAAAAAAAGTATTTTAAAACAGGTATATTATGAATTATAGGTCTACAATGAAAATATTAACACTGCAGTCATCAATAAAAATCAATTAAATAAAAAGCTTTTGCCTATTTCAAGCACCAACTTTCAAAAACAACATGTATAACACAAAATATGTTTATATGTATTAGTGTATTAAATATGTAATATATGTATTAGTATGTATATAATTGGCATTGTTGACAAGCGGAATATCAAAATTAATAACAATCTGTAAATTATAATCATAGTTATAATCATAAATTATAATCAATATTAAATCATAGAACACACAATAGTATATTACATTCATACTCTAAAAAACATTTTGCATTTAAGCCTAAGAATAAGTATAAAAAATAAATAAATTATTATTAATAACTAACTAACTAACTAACTAACTGACTGACTAAGTAACTCAATAAATAAATAAATAAATTCTACACCCATATTCTAATTACCTGTGGAAGTTGTTAGCAGGCTACTTTTTCCTTGTGAGTGACCCTGTACACAAGTTACCCACCGAAGGCTATTCTGACCCAGGAAAACACTTTGACTTATTAATAACTTTATCTTTTATAATTGTGACTCTTGTTACAATTTCTACACAGATAACTGGATCATTGCCGGCTGCATCATTGATGTTGCCCACTGACCTCTCGGCGCATGGCACAGTGCACAGTGATGATGACGAATCCCTGGACTGAGTCAAAGACAGCGAAGAGCACCTGGAAGAGGGTTGATCGGCGGTCTGTGATGGCCAGCACAGCTGACATCCACGTGAGTGCCAACAGAGGGAGAACCACACAAGAGCTCCATAACGACGCCCTGTGCAGAGAGGACACAGAGCAAAATGCAGTTCATCCTCCATGCAGCAAGGTGGCGACATTACTGCACCTGGAATCATTAGCCATCAGATATTATCACGATTAGAGTTGAGTTATGGGGGTGTTGATGAGGTTTGGAAACCAGCTCTGCACCACAGGCATTTAACTGAGTGTCAATACAGTGCAAATGTACAATATATTTAATGAGTCATTAGAGTCACAGTAATTAGAAACCTGATATCACAGACCTAGTGATTGCTACATTTTATGTATGCAACATAAAGGGTATTGAAAGAGTATAATTTAGAATCCCTTACAAAAAAGAAAAGAAAAATTGCAGCTACCATAGTTTCCGTCATATGTAGCGGATTTCCAAATTACTTTGTTTGCAAAACAGGCAAATAATTGCTGTTCATAATGCTGAGTGCTCATGCTAACATGCCCTGATGAATTTCCAACATGTTGCTAATCCTACCGGAGTGTTTTGGTTCTGCATCACGCAGAGCCTATTTAGATAAATATCAGGTGTCAGTAAGGACTGTCCGCCTGAGCTCAGCCAAGCAAGGGCTCACCAGAGCTGGGCATCAATTTAACATCTTCACGCTGCACTGACTCAGTCTCCTGCATATGACTGGTATGAGACGGACATTAGCAATGAGACAGAGAAAGAGATTTGCTTCTATGCAAATCTTCAGTATGAGTTCTCATGCTCATATAAGAACAATGCAGAAAAAGGAAGACAAGATTGAGTTGGTAAATGTGAAACAGCATGACTCAAATTCAATGTCCTCCCCTAACTAACTGTGGAGAAAGAGTGTGGGTTTGGGATGGAGCAGGAACGCCGACATGGAAGAAAATGAGGTAATCGGTGGAATGATGCGAACATGGTCCTCCAAACTTCCTTTAGGAAGTCCTCTTCATTCATTTCTATGAATGGACGTTGTTTTATGGCACCACACACACATGCCCCATATTTATACTTGGACAGTGGAGACAGAAAAAGCAGACAGCAAGGACGAGATGAGGAACAAAAAATGACAAAGAGAAAGAGGAACAGAGAAGCGATATCATTCATTTCATTATCATTTCAATAACATGACTCCCTCCAGCAAATAGCAGAGATGAGTCCAATTTATCCAAAGCCAAAAGAATCAGAGGTGGCCCTTGATCCACAATCTGGTTCTTTACCTCTTCAAAGAGCACAATCCTCCATGTTTGTGTGTATGTGCATGCATTTGTGTTTTTGAAATGGCTGTCAATTTAACATATTCCTTTTAGTTAATAAAAAAAATACATTTAAAATAATACAATTTTATGAATTGTATTAATGATATATAAAAATATAATTAATATTTAATAACATTACATGCTTTTCCATTTTTCATAGGTTTTCCGATCATTAGAGCAATTTGGTAGATGTACCACCTCCATGTTTTTGCAAAAAAAAATAAAAATACAAATCAAAATTAATTAATTAATTAATTAATTAATTAATTAAAACAAATCCTGTTATGACTATTTTGTCTAATTTGAGAGTTTAAGTATTTTAAAATCATTGAAATAAGATACAAAACAAGATATTACGACTTTTAGTAAGTGTATTTTGTCTTACTGCAGTGGCAGTTTTTAATATTGAAAAGAATTGTAAAATAATTTTCCCGTGTGTCAAAAAATAGTAATAATAATAAAAAAATAACAACAACAACAACACTTGTATCAAAGACACATTTTCTAGAAACAAGTCTTAATATCTTATATAATTATACAAAAATACTTTAAGAATTTTATAAGTGCAAAGATGTACACTGGCATATGTAAACAACAAAAAAATAATAAATAAATAAAACAAAGGAAAAAATAAATGGCCCCTAAGGGCTAGTTCACACAGAACAGGTTTTTCTATTCCACTGGGAAACTTTTTTTCTATGCAAACACGTGCTAGACAGACATCTTTGATCACTGTGTTTGCATCGTGCGTATGACACGGTGTCCTAAAAACGCTCAAATTTAAAAAAGTTACACTTTTTTAAAAAACGCATCTCGAGACCTTGTGTTTTTCCCCCTTCCACCGCCCACGTCTTACATTTTTCAAAGCAAAACAGTGTTCTGTGTGAATGGCCCCTAAGTCTGTCTTGGACACTTTTATAACTCGACTACAAAATATATTGCACTGAATTGTGGTTTCTGTACGCTTATATTTGACAAATAAACAATATATCGACTTCCAAAGCCATTTTTGCAATATGTTTTTAATGATTTGCAATACTGTAATGCCTTAAACGATCTTCTTTGAGGGCAGTTTTCAGCAAAGATTTAAGAAAACGATGTAGTGTGCAGACAGGAGGGCGGCTCTTTGAAGAGTTTCTGTTTCTTACTGTCAGAGTTGGGCTCTAGAGAGAGAAAGAGAGAGAAAAGAAAGAAATGGAGAGAGAAAGAAAGAGACAAAGAGAGAATATGGAATGAGACTAACATGGCGTTGCTGGCGGTAGAGCTGGACAGGGCGGTACTGGAGATCACGCCGCACTTGGAGCATTTCAGGAGCAGCCTGCTACGCGCTTCCAACGGCGGACTTCAGGACCCAATACACACACACACACACACACATATATATATTCATACGGGAAAGAAATGGACATGACACACAGAAGCAGGGAGGTAGGGAGGAATATATTTTTTAAAACAAACTCATAAAAAATATCCATCCACACACATTCATGCCAATACACACAAACGGCACAAAGGTAAAAAGGTTTGAATGTAGGATGTAGGGGAATTGAGAATGGAATAATGACGACAAAACACGTACATAAGGAAAGGGAACACAAAATAGAGAGGAAAAAGAAAGAGAAAGAGAAAATTAAAGTAATGCCAAGAAAACAGCATCAAGCAATGAACAACAGCAACGACAGAGTGAGATCTGTAATGAATGTCACAGCGTGAAAGTAGCTTGTGTGTGTGTGAGCGAGAGAGAGACGATGATGGCAGGAAAATGAGAAAATGGAGAGAAACACAGTAGAATGCGACCACAGATCATTAACAATCAGCAGATGAGGCAGATGGGAGCTGCAAAGACTAACCTACTTCAGCTGCTCAGTGAAGTGTGTGTGTGTATTAAGAGGAATATTTGTGTGTGAAAACAGGAGAAAGGCTGCTGCGGAGAGAAGAATAGTCTCTCGCTGTTGACACACACACACACACACACACACACACACACACCTGATACCACCCGTGACCCCCTGATTTGTGTAAGCATTGTTAGAAAGCAGATCAGCACGTCCAGGTTGGTCGCCCTCAGGTCATTAACCAGGAAGTTCAGTTTTTAATGAACCCTGTTACAATCCCCCTCAGCTTTATAAACAAGAGTCTGCGATGTAAAAGTGGCATTAAAAATGTAAAGGACATTGAATACTTTTCCAATCAGGAAAAATGGATTATGTATGTGTGAATATGTGAATACAAATGTATTTTGTCTTGTGACATTGGGAGATTTTTCCACTTTGTTTTAAGTGAAATTTTTTTTTTTAAATTAAGTGAGATTTATGCTAAAACCAACTGAAATGGAAAAAGACAAATTACACCTATATTCATGATATATTCTTAGAAAATATTGATGTCTTGGGAAATTCTTATGTAGTTTTACGTCCTGGGAAAATTATTCTTGTTTTAAGGACAAAATTAAGACTTTACAAAAATAATACTAAAAATAAATAAATACAATTCTATTTCACATGAATGCTGTTCTTTTGAACTTTCTATTCATCAAAGAATCCTGAGGAGAATTTCATGGTTTCCACCAAAATTTCAAGATGCTATCTATAGCTATCTGTGTAATCCATAATAATAGACACAACCAGTTTTATTAATTGAGATATTTATTCAGTAAGGAATAATTATCTTTCTTGTTTTAAGGACAAAATTAAGACTTTACATTCTACATTGTTACAAAAATAATACTAAAAATAAATAAATAAAATTCTATTTCACATGAATGCTGTTCTTTTGAACTTTCTATTCATCAAAGAATCCTGAGGAGAATTTCATGGTTTCCACCAAAATTTCAAGATGCTATCTATAGCTATCTGTGTAATCCATAATAATAGACACAACCAGTTTTATTAATTGAGATATTTATTCAGTAAGGAATAATTATCTCATAATTTTATTGTAGTCATATGCACATTCCATACAGTTTGTCTGAGCTGTGCATTGATTTGAAAGGTGAGCTTTAATGCGGGAGGTTTTGATACATCGCATGAGATGCAGCCACTTCTCAAATCTCAAAATAATTGTATGATGCACAATTGATTTAAACACAGTCAGTTATGTTTTAAGATTGATTTTATGGATTAAGAAACTTAATTATATGATGTCATTACGTTGCTGTCTTGCCGCCAGCCAATCACTGCATTGCTGATCATGGTTTCAAGTATGGATATATCTGCCCTTTTCAATGAACATGACAACAGAAAGTAATTTTAGACAACGTAATCCAGACATTTTAATCTAATCTGCTAACTTGTTTGAAGAACCAATTTATCCAGAGATCAGTTATCAGGATTAAAAGATCTGTCAAATCATCTCAGATGTATTAAGCGAGGTATGAAGAACAGACCCCAGCACTTCACCATTGATACTAATAAGAAATTAGAAATTAAGACATACATTTTCTTTTGGCTAAATGGAATTAATTTGTCCAGTGCTTTATGGATTTACTGAACAGACATCCTACACTTGACTCAAACTCGACAGCTAATTCAACTCGCTTAACTGTATGGAGCTCCAAAATCGTAAAAAAAAAAATACACAGAACTACTGTACATACATATACTTTATCCCATTTGGTTTGAATTTAGTGTGTGTTCTGAGATGCTGATTGAAAGTGTAAAGGAAACAAAAGACAGCCTCACGTCACAGACTTGGAGAAAGTGCTCTGAACATCAGACATTTGGAAATGAGGGGCACTCGGGATCAGCAACGAAGAGAAGAAGCAGCTTATTACAACAGTGGACTTGTGTTTACTTTACACACAGCCTTAAAACACAGAAAGCATGATGCTAAATTTAGTTTAATATTTAATTTACTAAAAAAGACTGTTTAGGAAATATGCCCACCACAATAATAAAGGATTGTGAATAAAATATGACTAAGGTTTCTTAAAATATGATTAAGGTTTCTTGCTAAGGTTTCTGAGTGGTTTTAATGCATTGCAATGCGGTTGCTTACTGGCCCACTACCAATTATCTGATACTGCGGTCTCTAGATATGGCTTGGGTTCCTCCTTGAGGTCTATTTTATCGCCCGCCAGGTGTATGAACAGTGATGTTTGCTAAACTAAAAAATTATTGCAACAGCATATGCACTGTATGTGAAAGACAGCATGAGAGAGTGTGTGAATATGAAAACGAGTCTAATTGAATTTAAACTCTAGGACATTTTTATATAAAAGCCACTAGCTTAAAAATCCATAGTTAGCCATTGCAGCTCCCAATATGCATTGATCTCCCTTGTACACAAACATTACAGGAAAAGAAAAGTGGAAAAAAGACAAATCAATTAGGGCAAAATTGCAGAACGTACTCTTGCCTGGAGGGATTACAAATATCCAGTCATTGGATTAGCTCAGATCTCTGATTAGCTCCTCATTCAATTAGTAAGACCCACAGTTTCCTGCCAAGACGTCGGTATGGTGGTCCACCAAAGCAATGCCACATATCTAAATGACATTTGTACAGTGTACACTCAATGCGGAAAGGCTATTGGTAGCTATTAGATGCACTAATTCAGTTTCAGAATTAGTTATCAGAGCATTAAGGCTGTTCTCATGCCTTCAGTATAGAACTAGCGAAAACATGTTCACGCATGACAATAAGCTTGACAGCAGTTGAACCGTGAGCTCATTTTAAACAATGTAAAGCTCTTATCTTTGCTTAAAAATGGGGGTTTCTGATGCAGCGTTAGTTTAATTAAAGACGAAGGGCTGTGAGAATGCTCTTGAAGTTACCAGGTAGCGGATTCATGGAGCGGAATGGGAATATTCAATCTCTCAGTGCGATTTAGCCTCTCGTTTGAGGTGAGGGATGTGGCGGTCCACTCATTAACACAAGTGTTTAATGGATCACTCTGATTTGTGTCCAATCCAACAAAGGCAAAACAGAACAAGCGTTTTAAAAGCACAAGGGCTCCTTGATCCTGTCAGTATATGCAGTTACATGAACAATGAATATAGACTTAGCAAATGACAGAGCTATCAGAGGACTAGCCTGAGGTTAGCAGGCCAGCAAATCAATACAAGTCCATTAATGAAGCTGTCATATCTTGGCTTTCAGTCTGATGTTTTTCAACTTTTAGTGGTCGTGTGTGTGTGTGTGTGTGTGTGAGAGAGAGAGAGAGAGCGAGCGAGCGAGAGAGAGAGAGAGAGAGCATGGGTAATTTATTTCGCCCATACAAATACTTGACAGGATATTTTAAAACCTTCAACAGGCCAGTGGTAAATAAGTGACTTGGTGCAAATCCAGAAATAGATGGGTATCATATAGCCATTACTTTGACCTTCACTTACCCTGCTCTCTGCTTTTTGGACTTGTCTGAGATGCCATCTCTAGACATGAGCTTGTTGAAGACCACTATCCCAATCAGCATGTTCACCTGCGGGAAAGAGATAGAGGGTGTGTTATTTGCTTTGTTAGAAGTTTTTTTTATTTTTTTTTATTTTTTGTTAGATTATGCTGGTTATTTCAAGTCAGGATCTTATTTAGCCTGTAAAATAGAACCATCATAATTCTTGTGGTGAGAGCAGTGTTGTTTGTTAGCAACATGGTTTTGCTCCATTCAGAACTGAATCAAGGATGCCTTTTAAATTTGAATTCAACTCTCTAATTCTATTTGAATTTAAGTAGCAACCAGATGCAGAATTGCAATTCTAATCTGAATGTCATGAAAGATAATTGAAATTCATTGAAATTCATAAAGCTGTACTTTTAACTAGAAAATAAAATTCTGTTAACTTTGAAAGTCTGGAAAAAAGTTTAAAAAGCTTTGAAGTTTAAAGGTTTATAGACTCATAGATGATAGACAGACAGATCAACAGAATGATGGATGGATAGACAGAATGCTAGAATGAGAAAGAACGATAGAACGATAGATAGAGATAAATACACTCAGGGTAGTGTGACAATAAAGCAGTGTTGCGTGGTGACATTTAACCCTGGATCATTTACAGCAGTGGCTCTCTAACAGCCTGTGACAGGTGTTGTAGATTTAAGTCTGGAAGCAAATGAGCAGGTGGGATCATGAAGGAACAGTAATGCCCTCATGTCTCTCACCCCCTCTCTCTCTCTCAGCAGATTGTTGTCCAGTCCGCTTCAGCCAGCTGCCCACTGGACACACAGAGCACTGAAGAGGAGCTTAGACAAAGGCCATGGAAAGAACACACACACACACGCACGCACGCACGCACGCACACACACACACACACACACATACACACATACACACACGTGCTACTGAACCTTTGGTACACACAGGATTTGAGCCAAGCCTATACTGTTTCTCTTGCATTACAACAGGAGGGCATATGGTTGTAGGTCACAAGACTGACAATCTCTTCCTGTTAAGCGACAGCTGACTGCTCTGCACCAACGCATGAACTGTGACTACAGCAGCTGCATTCAACTTTGTTAAAGTAGGGGTCAGCAGTCTATTTCAAATAAATGGCCCCTTGCTACATATTATTAAAAAAAAAAAATTTTTTGAATTGGAAATCTGGATTTGAAACCCATAATAGCATTTAGTACCATGTTGTTATGATGCTTACATTGCTAAGCTTAAGTGGAACAAAGAGCTGACATGTTTCTTTAGGTAATATTAAGTTAATACTGTAGTATAACGTTTTGATTTTTACACTATAATACATTTTAATGTATAAACATTATTTAATGCATGTATCATGAACATGTTAATTTACAACTATTTATATCCTAAATCTAAAATAATTTATCCATACTCTATCATTTAAATGTTTGGGGTCGGTAAGATTTTATTTCTCTGTTTTTGAAAGAAGTCTCTTATGCTCACCAAGGCTGCATTTATTTGATCAAAAATATAGTAAAAAGAGTAATATTAGGGGGGAAGTCGTGGCCTAATGGTTAGAGAGTCAGACTCGTAACCCAAGGTTGCGGGGGTTCGAGTCTCGTACCGGCAGGGATTGTAGGTGGGGGGAGTGAATGTACAGCGCTCTCTTCCACCTTCAATACCACGACTGAGGTGCCCTTGAGCAAGGCACCGAACCCCCGAC
>NW_015658395.1:829275-879359 GCF_001515625.1 Sinocyclocheilus rhinocerous
AAAAATGGCTGCCCACTGCTCCGGGTGTGTGTTCACGGTGCGTGTGTGTTTACTGCTGTGTGTGTGCACTTTGGATGGGATAAATGCAGAGCACTAATTCCGAGTATGGGTCACCATACTTGGCCACATGTCACGTTACGTCACTTCACTTCACTTTATTATTAAATAGTATTTCAATTTAAAATAACCATTTTCTATTTTAATATTTTAAAATTTTATTTTGAATTTTTAGCAGTCATTACTTCATTCTTCACATTATCATTCAGATATCATTGTAATAGTTCGTGCTCAAGAAACATTTCCAATTATTACCAATCTACAGTTGAGGTCAAAAGTTTACATACACCTTGCAGAATCTGAAAAATTATAATTATTTTACCAAAATAAGAGGGATCATACAAAATGTGTTGTTTTTGTGTAAACTTTTGAACAGAATGGAGATGTGTACATTTTTCTTATTTTGCCTAAACATCATATTTTTTTTCATTTAGTACTGCCCTTCAGAGGCTACAGACGATACTTACATGTTTTCCAGAAGACAAAATAAGTTACATTTACCCTGATCTTCAAATTCAAAATGCTTTCACCCTCTGAAGGGCTCTTAATGCATCGTGTTTTCTTCTGAAACATCAGCGAGTGTTTGAACCTTCTGTAATAGTTGCATATGAGTCCCTCAGTTGTCCTCATCATTCAGATAACAACACAGTATTAAGAATCAAGCATATGTAAACTTTTGAATGGGGTTAATTTTTATAAATGCAATGTCTTTTATGTGAAATATCCTATTCAGGTCAGTATTAAAGAAAAATAGCACGCATTTTGTATGATCTCTCTTATTTTGGTTAAATAATTAACATTTTGCAGATTCTGCAAAGTTTATGTTAGCTTTTGACCTCAACTGTATATCTTACTGACCCCAAACATTTGAATGGTAGTGCATTTTGTTCATAATACACTAACCTTAATTTGTATTAATTTGTCTAAATTTAAAACAAAAATTTGATGTTGAGATGAAATAAATAAATAAACACTGTAAAAATATTATTCATTGTTAGTTCATGCTAGCTATTCTATTAACTAATGTTTTACCCAAGCGTTATCCAAAAATAGCTTGAGATGAAACAATAATGGACCCACAACAAACCCCAGGTTGAAAACCCCTGCACTAAATTAACACTCAGCCTGTTCAGTCTGCTCCGAGAGCATATCCAACCTACCAAGTCTAACACGTTTACGAGTGCCATTCGTATTCTCATCATGCGAGGCGCTAACTTAGACAATAGGTCTCCGTTTTACTATTTGCTAGAGGCAAGATTAATTATTTTTCCATTAATTAGATTAGCCTCTCCAAGGAGGGAGCCAGCATCTCCAGATGCCCAAATCTCATTTGCAGTTGTTTGTTTGAGTGGGCCGCTTCACGGCGCCACCAAGAAATAAACAACGCAAATCACATCTGACCATGAAAAACAACGCAAACACCTCACAGAAAACACACAGCACCTGAGACCTGGGCTGTGGACGATATATATATACACACACACACTTTGGTTGCTTTGGGCTAATAAGCTCATCATGTTCACTCATGCATTTTAACATGATATACACTGATGAAAAATACACACATTGAAATGAGGCAGGCCTCAACTCTAATCTCATTCGTGATTTTTCTCTTCGACTGCTAGCTTGATATATTTAAAATGCATATTAAAGTGGGTGGAGCTCATGTTGGTTAAGTCTAGCCAATGAAAATGCAGAAAGTCTGAAACCTACCAGTACAATGACAGCAGCGGGGCCGACAAAAGCATAGAGCAGCCCTCCTTCCAGAGACAACCAACAACTGAAATTGAGAGAAAGAAAGAGATACAGTGAAATATAAACGCTGCAAATCACTAGAGAGATTTGAGACATTGTTGGCTTCAGAAAAAAAAGGGGTTGGTAAGAAAGTAACTGAAAATATATTTTTTAATAAAAATATTTTTTTTCTTCTCACACAAATAAAGATTACATTAAAAAAAGGAGAAGAGCAATAAATTAAGCCAGCTTGGATTCTAACCAAATGTATTCCCTAAATTAAGAAACTGAAGTGGATATCTCAAACGCAACCTCTTCATCTTACTACTTGGTTACTGGAAATATCATACTGTTAAAGTGCTTTCATTGCAGAGACCAAATAAAAGACAGAAAGATATTGCCTGTTAAAGTTCTACACAAACATGCAGCTTTACATAAGCTGGAAGGTCATACTTTATAGATGAGCATTATTAATCATGATTTTAATGAAGCTATTTCAATATTTGCTAATGTTCTGGTCAAGTGCAATCAAATAGATTTCAATTTAGTTTGTATTCTGAAGTCCTTGTGAAATGTCCGCTGTGAAAAGATCATAGTGCAATCTCTATGGAAAAAAAACGGATGAGCTTCAAGCTATGGTGAAATTCCAGCATGACTACAGGAATGTTTGCTTGATGGCGCTCACAGAGACTTGGCTTTCTGAAGCGGATTCATATTTGGGTTTACGACTGGATGACTTCGGAGTACCTGTTCGTATGGACCGGGATGCGAGGGAAACCGGTAAAGTGCAAGGAGGTGGGGTATGTCTGTATATTAGAGAGAACTGGTGCAAATCAGTGTCTGTTAAGGAGAGAGTGAGCACGAAAGATATTGAGTTGCAGATGGTGGCATTAAGACCTCAGTACTTGCCTCGCGAGTTTCCTCAGCTGTTTGTCACGGTTGTTTATATTCATCCCCGAGCAAACGAGGACAATGCGGCAAGGGAGATTGAACGCGTGGTGCATGAACTACAATCTGTATCTCCTGATGCACCCAGTTTTATTCTGGGAGATTTTATTAATTGTACATTGGAGAAATCACTGGGACACTTCAACCAGTATGTAACTTGCCCAACACGTAAGGATAAAATTTTAGACTTGTGTTATGGATCGATTAAAGGAGCTTACAAGTCATTTGGTAAACCACCTGTAGGAACTTCAGATCACAATACAGTATTACTTGTTCCTACATATAAAACTGTTTTGAAACGTGAAAAGGCACAGTTAATTAAGATGAAGGACTGGTCTGAAGATGCGACGTTACATTTAAAGGGGCGTATGGAACAGGGCCGTCCTTAGGGGGGTGCAACTGGTGCGGTCGCACCGGGCCCCACACTTTAGGGGGCCCCACGGCGGACGGACTGAAGGGGACCCCCCCCCACCACCTCCCGGAACGCGATCGCGAACGGACCAAGGGGGGCCCCGCTCCCTAACTCGCACCGGGCCCCGCGTCAGCTAAGGATGGCCCTGGTATGGAATGTACAGATTGGACTGTTTTTATGGACTCTGGTTTGGACATTGATGAATTAACAGATGTAATTTGTAGTTATGTGAAGTTTTGTGAGGATATGTTAATACCTGTGAAATCGTTTAAGAAATTTCCAAACAGCAAACCATGGGTCACAAAATCACTCAAGATTCTTCCGTCAAAAAGAAATAGGGCCTTTAAAGAGGGAGATACAGTTGAGCATTCTAGGCTAAATCAGCCTATAAGTTAGATCTTGAGGTAAAATTGAGAATGGGAAATTTAGGTTCTGCTTGGGAGGGGATGTATTTAATAACAGGTCAGGATAGTAGGAAAAGTAATAATATAATTAGTTTGAATGGATTCAGTTCAGATGCAGTTTTGTCATAGGATTTTAATAATTTTTATTTAAGATTTGATGCTTATGATTTTAAACAGGAAATCGATGGGTTGAAAAACTGAATGTAGAATAAACGGGGAGTATGATTGTGTCTTTTTTAATGTGAGAGATGTGATAACAGTTTTTAAACAGTGTAAAATAAGGAAGGCACCTGGACCTGATAATATAGGGGGTAGGTTACTTAAGGAATGTGCCGAGCAGTTAGGTCCAATATTTTATGAAATGTTTGCTCTGTCCCTTCAACAACAAAAAGTACCTGCACTGTGGAAGCAGTCTACAGTGATTCTAGTGCCAAAAAAGCATAATGTACAGGTATCGGATGATTTTAGACCTGTGGCGCTTACATCCCTAGTGATGAAATGTTTTGAAAAATTAGTTAAGAAAGTAATTATGCAAAGGACAATTTGCATATAGGCCTAAGCGAGGGGTAGAGGATGCAGTAGCGACTCTCTTACACTTAGTACTTCAGCATCTGGATAAGCCTAATAAACTAATATTTTAGTTGAGAAGCTCATTAATGAATTTGGGTTGGATTTTAGTCTCGTAGGATGGATTTTAGATTTCCTTGTGCAGAGAACACAGAGAGTTAAAGTAAATGACTGTTTTTCTGAATGGCTGGTGTCATCTACTGGGTCACCTCAAGGATGTGTCCTCTTTCCTTTATTATTTATCTTGTACATAAATGACTGTAAGAGTAGTTATAGAAATATGCATATTATAAAATGTGCTGATGATTCTGTAATCGTTAGCTTAATGAGTGAGGAGGACTCCATGTATGGTCCTGTGGTTGATGATTTTATAAGGTGGTGTCAAAATGCTTTCTTAAAACTTAATGTTTCTAAAACTGAGGAGATGACTATTGATTTTAACTCTAGGAGGAAATTCAGTATAAGCAAACAAGCATTAATGGAGTAGGTATTGAGAGTGTTGAACAGTACAAGTACTTGGGTACTGTTTTGGATAACAAATGGTCCTTTTCTCCCAATACTGATGTTTTGTGTAAGAGGGTTCAGCAAAGATTGTATTGCTTGCTGAAACTAAGGTCATTTAATGTGGACAAAACATTGATGTGCATGTTCTACAGATGCCATATTGAGTCACTGTTATCTGTTTCATTGTTGTCCTGGTTTAATGCTCTAAATGTGAAAAACAAGAATTGTCTTGAGAGGATTGTAAACCAGGGAAGTAAGATAACCGGGAGGAAGCAGATGACTATGGCCCAGTTATATCATAGACAGGTTTTGGGGAAAGCCCAGAGCATTTTGTTAGATGATTCCCACCCCATGTATGACGAGTTCCACCTTCTCCCTTCTGGCATTCGTTATAGAACCCCTATTAGTAAAACAAATCGGTTTAGACATTCATTTATCCCTTCAGCTGTAAAGTTTTTAAATTTAAGGTAAGAATTTTTTAGGAAGGAAATGGATTGTGTTTTTTGTATTGTGTTTTTGTTGTCTATGTGAAATGCTTGTATGCTGCAACCAAATTGCCTTCGGGAAATTAATAAAGATGAACTGAACTGAACTGATAGACGTATGCACTCAAATCATGCATACGTCTGTAGAGAAGAGTGCCTGTGAAGTAAGCAGGCTGTTACTGAGCCCGGCAGTGAGGTTATCTGAGGCTGCTGACTTCTTGGCAGTGTTTCCAAAATGTGTCCTTTAGTTCGAGGGGAATCCATGTGTCAGACATATCCAATTAAAGCGCTCAAAGGCCACCATTGTTTTCAACTTTTGTCTCCGATTAGTCAGGGAGCTCCCTGGTTTAAATCAATTGCTTAGCAGTGGAGTAAAGACAGAAACCATTATATGCAGAGCAGCAGAAATGGCCACCACTTTGTGGGAATCCATAGGAATAGAGGAAGAACAGGACTCTCTGACTCAAGATTCTTGTTGAAGAATTTCTTCCAAAGTAAAAAGGTCAACATTAGGCAGCATACACTCACAAAAACACCACATTTCTTGCGTTTGTCTGTGCATCAAAATGCAGCTCTAAAGATGAAAACAGCTGGCATCATATCAGTTGGTAAAACCTATTTTCAGACTTGGATTTGGTCACACTTCAACATGTCACACTTTGGTCCAATTCAACTTTTACCACAAAAAACAAAAACAAAACAACTCCTGATTTGCTGCTTATTGCTATTTGATATGGTAGTCATTAAGTTTAGATACTGGGTAAGATTAGGGATGTAGAATATGGTCATGCAGAATATGTGCTTTATAAATACTAATAAACAGCCAATATGTTAATAATAGGCATTCTAATAAGCAACTAGTTAACACTGAGAATTGGTCCCTGTACTTAAGTGTTACCTATTATTTGTTCACTGGTCTCTTGACATGAACATAAATTATGACATTTTGATAAAATCATAATTCTTAGAATTGTGAAACTCTATATACTGGAGTGAAATGTGTCATATACATAGCAATAAATGTCAAACATGTGCATTTTCCACATGCTAGTAGTTTCAGTTTCACTTCAAATATTCTTTAGGCTTGTCATTCATGCTAAATGTTTATAATGAATGCCACTATTATTTATATATAGTGGCATTCATTATAAACATTTAGTATAAATGACAAGCCTAAAAAATATTTTATTCTTGTTTAGAAGTTAAATAAATTTAAATAAATTTAAATAATTTTTATTTGGAGTGAGGGAAATTCAATGCCTTTTTATAGTGGTTGTTTTGTTTTATTTACCAGTATTTTACATTATTTCTGAATGTAATTTAAAGACAATGCAATATGACCCACTACCCATTTTACCAAGTACTCTGTGATCATACAAAATTACTATAACAAATAAATATCGTAATGTATTTTAGATGTACTGTAGGTACTTCTGTATTTATTTTAACATCCAAAGACTTGACTGAGACTTGACATACTGTAACCCTCAAAACAGAACCAGAACAATGTTTTAATGTAACATAAATGTTTTCTTTGTGAAACTGTGCTGCATCAGTGATACTTACTAACTTGGCGTGCCGTAACCTCTGGCCCGGGTAAAACCCACAGATACAGCGACCACAAGGGCTGGAAGACCTGCAAGATAAAGCTTATGATGAGGAAAGGGAGAAAGAAAAAAAACAACCCACTGAAATTGAAAATTTGTTTAATTGCTTATTAGTATTTTAATGCAACATGTGGAGGCAAAGTTCATTGAAATTATTTACTGATAAAGAATATTGAGTTGAAATTCTGAAAAAAAATAAAAATAAAAATATTGACATGCAGTGAAAGCAAAGATATTTTATACATTTAGCCTGCATGCGAAAATTGCCCGCCACATATAATAACAGTGGACAAGCACTGCTAAAAGGAAAATTATGAACAGAAAATGCGACCTAGAATTTTTCATTTTTTCAGAACCATTAATGGCAAATGGCCAGAGGCTGGAGGGGAAGTTAGCTGAAGTAATCTCCTCTCACATTGGTGACTTTTCTGTAGCTTGTGCCCTTTTCATGGACAAATGCACATGGCGTACAGGTACACCATTCCCCCTGTGTGCAGTGCCCTCCCAGACCCCAGACACACTACTTTAGCAGAGAGCAATTCCCATGGGTCTCTGTGTATGTGTCTTTTTTCATGAGGCTGAAGTGTAGCAGTGTAAATGTTCCCATCTGTGTTCTCTAAAAGCGCTCCACAGGGCAAGTACACAGAGAGAGCACTGTGACCCTCTTATAGAAACAATGTGAATGTTAGCTGTTACCAAAAAGCTTATATGACGTACAGTATAATGCAGGCCTTGTTTTTGTTTTTTTTTAGTTATTATTATTATTATTATTCATATTTTATATCTCTGCCTTCCCAATGTACCAAAGTGATCATTTCCGATTTTGTCATTCGACAATAAATCGATAAAAAAAACATAATTCGGTTAGTCTTGACTGGTAGCGCTATACGAATCGGCTCGTCTGTTACGTGCTTCTGTCAAACGGTTTCAAACAGAGTAATCGATGCGCGGGACCCGAGGAAGGAGAGGAAACGGCCAGAAGAAGCAGTGAAATGTAGCAAAATTAGTGACCTGTTCAGGGATTCAAGTGCAGGTCAGTTTCATCAGTAAATACGCTACTGTAGTTTTGTCTTTATTAACCTAGTTGAGTAGGCTATTAAACTGCTGTTAGGCTATCAGGAGCACCCCATTATTATTGTCAGTCATAATACTGTGCTAAAGGGCATCATTATTGATTGTAAAGTTACATTAATCAATTTAGCAGACATATATTAATATGGGTCACAGCCTAATAATGTAATAGTGTGTTCAATATTATGATTTTTTAATAAAGATATTGTACTAATTTTGACATTTAGGCACTTTAGAAAATGCGTTTTAATATATTTGTATGAAATATAATGTAGGTTTGTTAAATATTGGCCATTTAAGTCATTTTAAGATAAATAACAACATTCTGTGCTAACAAATTGCAATGAGATGGTTGTTTTGCAACAAGGTGGACAGTTCTGTTCATAACAGTAGAGAGACAGATATATTGGGGAAAATGAAGAAAAGGAAGAAAAGAAAAAGGGAAGTGAAGGTGCAGTTCAAGAGAGAACCTTTAATTATTTTCCACGGCCCCAGACTAAGGATTTAGACATTTTTATGTGATGGCCATAGAAATAATAGGGTTGTCTGTGGTTTCAGAAATTGTTGTTGGTGTATAGGATGGCCTGGATGAGTGTGAGATTTCCCGGCCTGAAATTGCATCCCAGTCTGGCCCTGGTATAATATCATTAAATGCACATTACTGTGTTTTGCTTCAGGTGTTAGCTTTCGAATGCATATATTTAAAATGTTTCAATTCAGAAATCCAAGGGCACAAAGTGTAAAATAACATGTTCAGTATAGCAAATTTATTTTAATTAAGAAAGTGAAAAGGATATTTTAAATACAACCTCTTTATCTTACTACTTAATGTTTCTAGATATATCACATTGTCAAATTGCTTTCAAGTCTTCTTTTTTTTATGTCATACAGTACAATGTAATAAAAAAAATTCAGAAAAAAGTCAGAGCTTCCCATTTATAAATAAGATGTACAAAAAATATAATAAAACGAACTTATATATATATATATATATATATATAATAAGCATGCAATTGTAAATACTGACATGTCTTGGAATTGTAAAAATGTATATTTGTTACAAAATAAATAAATAAATAAATCAGAAACCATGATAAAAAAGAAATAAAATCACAAAACTTTATTACAAAAATAATGAATGAATGAATGAAAGAATGAATTGATTGAATGCATGAATGAATGAATTAATTAATTTAATTGATTGAATGAATTAATGAATTAATTAATTTGACATGCAGTTGGCAAAGTATGCAGGACTCTGTGAAAAACTTTTTCATATATTAGGTCATGAAAATTCAATATTTATATTTTATATATTTTTTATATTTTAATCATTATATATACAATTATATAATTATATAATATTTTTACATGTATTTTTTATAATTGTATTTTCTTTGCGAGAATCTATATAATATTAAATGTTCATGAGTTCATGAATATAATTTTTCCCCCGTAGGAATTTTAAAAATAAAAATAAAAAAGACTGCATTTTACTATTTAGTATACAGCAGTAAACACTATCATAGCTAAAGATCTTTTCAGAACGAAGTTTCCCATCTCAAGACTGAGGAAGGTGTACTTATTGGTCCTTGATTACACTGACGTGTACAGTGACCTTTACTTTGTAGAATCCCATCCTCCCTCTCCTCCCGGTGTGTGTGAGGGCTTCCTGGCCTCTCCTGCTGGCGTCATCCCTATTGTGTTTGCCATCACAATCAGGGAGGCCAGCTTTACTCATGTGCTAATTAGACCTATCCATTCTTCTCGCTCTATGTCTGTGTGCCACGTCCACACATAATGAGCTCTCCTCTGAAATATTCATGTAATTAACAATGCTCTGATTAACTCTGGAAATTAAAGGCAATTAGAAAAACTCCGGTTTAGAGAACAGGATTGAAAGACGTGGGAAGGGAGGGGATGAACGGGATCCAAATGCGGCTCTGGAGGAAGCAGCACACAATGAAGGAACATGAGTTTGCTCTGGATTCAAGCTGTGATCATTGCATACTGTAACCCTGGTCGATTCCGTAACCATACTACACTATGTGGGCAAAATAATGTTTCTTCATGGATGACCGTTCAAAAGTAGCTGTATATTGTAATAATTTATTTTTCCAGCAGCATAAAAAAACAACAACACTGAGACACAAACAGAAATCTTAAAAATATAAAATCTTTATAAATATATGATATATCTTGCAGCAGACAAGGAATAATGTAGGCAAATAAATAAATAAAAAATCTGTCACTCGTGAAACACACACGTTCCACTGTTATTTATTTATTTATTTATTTAATCCTGTAAGTTCTAACAAAGAGCCCAGTCGCATGACATTATGGGCTTAAATAAATAAATAAATACAATTGAGCAGGCAGAGGTAATATGCAGTGCTTGATGAAAACAGAAATATTTATATGGTAAACATTAAAGATTAAAATGCAATAATTATATTTTTCTTTGTTGGGAAACTGTAATTTTCAATGTCCATTAATATTATTTAATTCATTTTTCACAGACAGTCAGTCAGTCAGTCAGTCAGTCAGTCAATCAATCAATCCATCAATCAATCAATCAATCATTGATTTTTTTTACATTTTAATCATTACAAACTATACTTTCTTGACAATTCCAAGAAGCCAATAAACAATGTTATTTACTTATTTATTTATTTAACCGTATGTGTTGCATATTCATATTTTACTTTTTTTCTTTTTTATAATAGGCTTTTGGCTTTATGGATTAGACAGTCAGATATAAGACTCTAAACAATAGGGAGAAGAAATAACATAAGCTGGATTCAAATTTAGGTCGCCCATGCAATCACCTCCATCTGACCTTGTACACGACCAGCCAGAGCAATCTATGACAATATCCACATTTCACATTTTGAGTAACATGAGTAATACTTTTTGGACATCCTAGTTAGAAATCTACCACTTCCCTGGGGGCAGCAATGCTATTCTAAAATATCTGCAAAGGGCATCTATGAATTAATGGAAGTGATTGTGGATCAATAAGTAACAAAACAAGTACGTGTGTGCTACTGCAAGTGCTTGAATATCCTTTCAGATCCCGCCAGTGTTAAGATGGATGCACACAATGCATTTCTTATCAACGATCAGACATCTACATCTTGTAATACAGAAGTAACATTGAGCTCCTGTGGCATGCTTATGGTGTGTCATTGGGCTCCACTGAAGCAAACTGACATTGCAGACAATCTGATGTGACTGAATTGATAAGAGCTGGCATGTTATACTCCTATGGATGAAAAACTGAAGCTGAAGCATTACAATAACATCGCTTTTGACCTTTGATGTTAGTTTCTGGTGTGTGTGCGGGTGTCCTACCCCAGCCCAGGCACAGGAAACGCTTGCGAATGAGGCGGGACCTCATCTTGCCAATCACAGCCAGGTAGGACTGCCATGCTTCTGTCAGTACCCAGCAGAAAGAGGCCAGAAAGAAGAAGTGCAAAAAGGCAGCAGTCACAGTGCACAGTCCCTAGAGACAAAAGAGGGAAGAAGAAAGAAATAGTGAGTAAGAAATTATGAAAAAAGATGCGAGAGTAAGCACAGGAAGCAAGAAGAGGTGCAAATGGCTCTCAGCTGTTCATTATCGAAGCCAAGAGAGAGAGAGATGAAGTGATTGAGAAGGAGAAGTGGGAACGAGCCGCGGACATTAACGAAAGTCCATTTGGAGAGAAACTGACTCGGTTCCACTGTGGTGCGAAAATGAGCTCTAACGACGCATTCTGTCTAGGCTTTTTTCCTCATAGACTCTACTTAAAAAGTGAAAATGGGTTAGTTACAGGTTGAATAGTTTCTAAGGAAAAATAGCAGGCTGGAATTAAAGAAAAGTATGATTTAAGTAAGCGGCGAACGCAAATGAGAAGCGGTAAGCAGAGTATCTCGCTGAGGTTTTATACAATAATGAGGTGCATATTCTAATGCTAAACACCGGCCCGCTCAGCAAATGACCCAGGAAATGAGAAGGATTTCACACCATTCATGGTTTCCGAAATTAGGCTTATCTGTACTTTCTTAAACTAATGCCGAATATGAGAATTTAGTGAAATATTAAGTCTGGATCGAGGGGGAAGGGGTCCTCCGAGCAGTTTTCTTTGTAGCTCAGAGCGACAGGTTGGGTTTGAATGGCAGCTCTTATTTCTCAGGTGCCTCTGTAGACTATCTTACGCTCTCTCAGTGAGACTGTCACGGCTGACACAAAGCTGACCCTCTAGCGCCTTCCACGCGTCTGTCTGCTACACGCGCCTGCCTGACTTTCTCAAATTCTATCGTGGCCACTTACATAATGTCATGACAGGCTGGAAAGAGAACAAACACCAGTTACCTGTACCACAGACAGACTACTATCTCTAGGGAGTCTGGGATCCAAGGTTAAGTGACATTCAGAACTCAATTTTAAATTGAATGTATTTTGCACTTTTTTTTTTTTACGGTGTCCTCGTTACACGTTACATGTATTTACTATTATAATAACAATAAATTATGCATAATTACATGCAAGTAACCCTAAACCAAACCTGAATCCTAACCCTAACCATTTGTAAGTACATGTAGTTAATTAATATTACTCAGTACTTAAAAGTATAATTACACTGGAACAATGACACCTTAAAATAAAGTGTAACCCTATTTAATTTTTTAATTTGAACTGAATTTGTATGAAGGTAGCATATTTAGCAGATGTAGAATTGTAATTTCAAATTATGTAGAATTAAAATGTAATTAAATTAAATTTTATAAGTTTATATAACTAAATAATAGTAATAATAATAATTAAAATTCACCTTATGACATTATATAATAAATCACTTTATATAATAAATAAATACCAGCTACATACAATTATGAGGATGTACAATTATACTTGATGTATTTTCTCTTGTGGACTATGTGTTAACATCTTTTAAGTGAATTATCTTATTCAGGTCAGTACTAAATAAAGATAACATGCATTTTGTATGACTTGTATGATAATTAAATTTTTGCAGATTCTGCAAGGTGTATGTAAACTTCTGGTTTCAACTGTATGTGTGTGTATATATATATACAGTGGGTACGGAAAGTATTCAGACCCCCTTAAATTTTTCACTCTTTGTTATATTGCAGGTTTTCTTTTTTCTTCAATATTCACAAATATTTTTCACAAATATTATTAACAAAAACAACTACATAGAGGCTACTTCCAGGAACACAAATCTAATATTATTTAGTTTAATGAGTTATTTATAGTTTAATAAGTTAATGTCATGTAGATCATGCTGGAAGTACATATAATTCCCCAGAATACTCTAATATCTTAAAATTGGAGCCAAACATGAAGGCAGCAAGATGGGAACCTAACGGTTGTTCTTTCTCAGCTCTTTCTGTCATACACATGAGAGAAATACAAATGTGCACACACACTCACCTTACTGAGCGTTTGGGACTGTCCCACCAGTATCAGCACATTGGAGGCCAGTATGGACAGGCAGAAGTTCACCAAGATGATGGACCTCTCTGAACGAATGTACCTAAGAACAAGAAAAGACAAGAAAGTCACATGCTGACAACTTTAACAGCAACTTTGTGTTGCTATTATGCAATTATTATCTTTACAAAAGCTTGATATACAGGTTTATGACATAAAATGTGTGGGATCCATTTATCAAAATCCATTTATCATTTTTTCACTTCATTGAACACTGACAACTAGAGCAGCATCCCAGATGACCTACAGATGAACTCCAAAACAGCTTCTTGTACACAAGCACCGGTGAGCAAAATGTCCTCATCCTCTATTTGAGCTCTGGCCAGATCTGCTCAAGAGGACAATGACAGCGTCCCCTGGATCAATGGTCTGAGTGATAGGGGAGGCCAGTGATAAGCTCTCTGATGTGGCAAGTGCACTAATCTTGGATAGAGGAAATACCTTCCCACCTGCTACTCAGGAATTATGGGATAAGGGTCAAAATCATAGTATATCGAGACATTTAAACCAGCTCTAGCACCCTTAAAAATGAGCACCAAAACAGCATATTAGAATGATTTCTGAAGCATCATGTGACAAATATATATATATATATATATATCAATATATTTATATATATATATATATATACATTCAGGGAAAAATTAGAGTCATTCTTCTGAGGAGATAAATACTTGACTAAGCACTTGACAACATGTTGGCTCTTTTCTGGACACGGTGTTAGCTGATCATGTGACTGTCCTGGGCCATCTGCCAGACTGAGCTGTTAGCAACCATGCTAGCCTTCACTAGCACTCTCCACATAATCCTGTCCTGCCACAGGCGGATCCCGCCATCCCTCATTTGTTCCCAATTATTGCTAATTGGTGTTTTGGCCCACTCTAGATCTACCCCATGCCAGCTGCTCTATCCCAGCAGGGGCAACCCTATGTGGGAAGCTACAGTCTGAAAAATGAATCTTTTAGAGTGTAAGTGTACCTGTGAGAGCACTGGGAAGTAAACAAGGGGAATAGTGCAAAAATAGCACATAATATCCTATTATCAGCAGAGGACAGCAGAACCTGGAAGCTACATTCAAAAGGGGTCCTCTGTATGTCTGTGTTGTGTTGCTGGCTGTGGGTCAGGGTTTTTGTTGAACTCACCTCCAAAAGGCAGCGTAGATGAGCAGCAGAATGAGTAGAGCCGTACAGGATATGCCACAGCCCACCATGAGGGGCACAGACGGCATACTGGAGGGCCCCATACCCTGGAAAGATTCAATGGAGAGAAGGAAGATTATTGTGAGATGTTTATGGTAAATGTATGGGATAAGATACAGTCAGTTGGTTATTAATGCAAAATAAACCTGAAGGATAACAGGAGGGCCTCTAATCAGCCTGAAGGGGTTTATTTTGTGATAATGACCTGGTGACATTATGTTATCCTGCTAATAACATGGCTACTTACCAAATTAATTAATAAATGAACATAAAACATTGGAACTGGTACAGTTTCAAAGCAAATAATTATGCAGAATATAACATTTATAAATGTTATGCTCCGCTTCACTTGGTTAAAGTTGCTATCTGGGACAAGCTTTACACAGCATGATTTTCAGTAAAATTATTTTGGTAAACGTGTGACACTGCAAAAGAGTAAATATTATAATATACACTAATTAATATATACACTATTGTTTAAAAGTTCAAAAGTAAGAAAATGTATGCTTTTATTTAACAAGGAGGCATTTAATTGTTCAAAAGTGTCAGCTGACACAAAATATTTAGATGATATTAGAGTTCAGATATTAGATGCTGAGTATTGTTCATCAAATAATATTGATTAAAAAAAAGTTTCCACAAAAACATTAGGCAGCACAATAGCTTTCAACATTGATAATAAGAAGAAATATAGCACTAAATAAGCATATTACAAAGATTTCTAAAGGACCATATGCCACTGAAGACTGAAAATTCAACTTTGCCATCACAAAATAAAATAAAATAAAACATCATTTTAAACAGTAATATTTCACATTATTACAGTTTTTTTCCATATTTAAAAAAAAACTCTGTAATCAGAAGACTAAAAAAAAAAATAATAAAAAAGAAAAAACAGGGAAAAGCTACTGACCCTAAACTTTTAAACGCTAGTGTGTATATGTGTGTGTGTGTGCAGGAATGTATGTCAGAACTGCAGAGAGAGAAATAAGACACTGTAAACACTTGACATTCAGCTGCAGGTTGGGTGAAGGATAAAAAGTGCAGGGGAAAAAAATACAGAGGGAGAGGATTACATTCTGTTCAGGTTAAAGCTAAAGGCCAAGGGTCTTCTTTCTGAATAGCCTCATGCTACCCTATCTTCTTTTATACTCCTGGGTTCATTTTCTCTGCTTCCCATCGGGTCAAAGCTGGATTCTCTTCTTAAAGTGGGCATTCTATCCCCATCAGCCCTTTAACACTTGCGACCCCTTTGCTCCAGCTTATTAGGCATCTCTGCCGAGAGAAGGGTTACTACGGGTGAACACATGCCTCATGTTTCTGGATTAACCCTCCTACTCAGTCCTACCACCAAGAATTATGGGTAGATCTGTGCAACTTCATATTACCACTGAGATAAATGTTCAGTTCAGGGTTCAATTTAATGTTATAGTGCACCATGCAAATGCAAAGAAGTCTAAAATACACAAAACAAAATAACATATCAATGTCATTCAGCTTTCTCTCCAGTCTGGAAGGAATGGCGGTGTTAAATGTGGTGCTGTAATCAATAAAGAACAAAGACAATTTTGACAATAGTGCCTTCCTGTTGAGTCAGTGCAGCATGAAGATCCCAAGAAATTGCTTTTCACTGGACTTGTTATATTGTTATATGAACTACAGGGGCTCTAATCACTCAGACTGCATTGTGTTAATGCGCCCCATCACCAGCTCTTCACAGCACATCATTATGGTGGATCAGTCTGTAATCATTATACAGGTCACAGTATTTTTCTTTGCAACTAGAAAAATATCAGAATCATAGAGTAGTGAGAAATCCCTACTGCTTTCATTTGTCCGTTTTTGTGACTATGCCACAAACTGTGGTGCACAAAGATTAGGACAATTGTGTTCATTTGTTATGTTACTACTCCTGAAGGTCATGCCAATGCCAAAAAGTAAATCCACACATCTTTTTTGAATTTTATGTGCTGCTTTTGGGAGATAATAATAATTATGTGGAAATCTGTAGAGCTTTCTACCATCTGCTGGTTGGCATGATTAAAGTCTTCCGCATTCAGGGGCACAACAGGGTAGGCACTTTCATAGCTCTTAATGTTAGTTCACAAAATGTATTTTCTTGATCTGAATGGGCAACAAGTGATTTAGTTGGCAAGTTATGCCGAGTTCACACTGCACGATTTTCAAACTCGTCGGATCGCCGTTGTTTTCACACTGCGTGATTATCTGGGGTAGCATTCAGTTGCTGCTGTGTTCACATTGCACGATGGATCGGCGACAGGGGGTTTCACACTGCATGACTTCACAATAGGAAGAATCGCCGACAGCTCTGTCTGGTCCGCAAACTACGTTTCACAACAAAACACACGCGAGAAGTGATAAGGAAATAACGCGAGAACCCGCGTGCGTCAGACCGGAGTTCTCGCGAGCAAGACTGTAATATTAAAAAAATATATATATAGCCCGCAAATTGTCTGTGAGCTGATTTCCAGCTACAAGGAGAAAAAGAGAAACGGATTATGCAGGAGGGAGATGCAGGGAACAGGGATTGGGTGTTCTGCAAAGAGAGTTGGAGGTAAATAATTTTGCAGTAACTGTTATGCTGATGTTGTGGCTGGTCAAACAAATGTTTGTGCTTGTTTCTGTATGATATAATTGTTCATATATCTATTAAAATACTGATATTCTGGTCTATAACTCCTCCCCGAACTTCCCTCTGCCCTGTATCTTGGTCTCTCATTGGCTGTAGGTCATCGCCGATATAGTTTTAAGTCAGAAATCATTACACACTGCATGATTGTGAATCACCGACAGCTCCAGATATTTAGCATGCCAAATATTTTGCGGGTGTCAGCGACGTGTCGGAATTTATAGTTAAACATTTTTTTTTTTTTTTGCATTTTCTGTTCTGCGGAAATTTGTAAAGCTTATTTAGCAGGCACATATTCTGTGTCGGCCTACCTTTTAAAATCAGCCTACCAATTTTAAAAGACTACTGGTGACTAATGTTCATCTCTGGCATGAAAGTGTATTGGTGTGATTCACAATGCACTGACTGTCAATTAAACTCAGTTGTTATCATCGCAAAAACAAATGATTTAATTTATTACACAGAACTATGTAAGCTAATTTGCACTGCAGAATAAAAATATAAAAAAAGATAGTTGCAACTTTTTCTGTGGCAGAAAAAAATAATTCTGAGAAAAAAAAAATTGTGAGATGTAGACTGAGAATTCTGAGGGAAAAAAGCAGTATTGGTGATGTAAACTCAAAATATAGAGAAAAGAAGTCAGAATTGTGAGATGTAAATTCGCAATTACGAACTTATAACTTGTAACTGCGAATTGTAAGGTATAAAATCACAATTGTGCGAAAAGTTTTAATATTTTTATTCCATGGTGGAAATAAGCTTCCATACTGAACAGCGACTCAATAAAGCAGCTTTTTAAGTACATTCTTCAAGATGATTAAGATAAAACAAATTGAAAAATAGTATCTTAATTGAATCAATAACAAGTGTAGTTCACGGACTCAGAGCAGTCTCACACCACTTCATCTGCTCCTGCATCCAGTGTTCCTGTGGATACATACTTCCTCTTCAGGTTCTTGGAATACGAATCACAGGCAGATGATCTGTCTGGCAGTCAGCTGCGATAGTGGTGTGGCAGTAATCAAGAGCGTTCTTACGGGGCGGGAGGCATGCTGGTAATATTTCTGAAGAACTGTCTGCAGGTTGGCATGATTAAAGTCTCCTGCAATCAGGGACACAGCATCAGGGTGGGTTCTGTTTTTGAGTATGTTTTTCCCATACAATGAAAGTCAATGGTAACCAAAACTGAATGGTTAGCAACATTTTGTAACCTCAAGAGGGTGAGTCAATGATGACAGAATTTTCATTTTAGAGTGAACTTACTGATCTGATTGGTGCAGAATATAGATCGCATACATGATGTCAAATAAAAATCCTGTAGAAATGCTGTTATTGAGATTCCATGTTGGAAGGACAACAAAATCAGAAAACCAGAAGCTCAACATGAGACATATGCCACCTTTCAATC
Source organism: Sinocyclocheilus rhinocerous (assembly GCF_001515625.1). NCBI lineage: Eukaryota > Metazoa > Chordata > Actinopteri > Cypriniformes > Cyprinidae > Sinocyclocheilus > Sinocyclocheilus rhinocerous. The sequence continues at coordinate 847,819 of NW_015658395.1, forward strand.
CGTGTGATCCATCAAGCTGCACAGCTTCAGTTGTATTAGGGGTCAGCTAGGGCTTGTTGAGACAGAATCTAGCAATACGTGATGTCCAGCTAAAGGCTTAACCCTCTCTGTCAGTTTGTTCATCTAATTCTTCACACACTTCAAGCTGAACAGAAGGACTCTCACAAATGGAGTCAAGAACAGGCCACCACGATAATTCTTTCAAACTAGACAGTATAAATCCTATACATATAGTGCGGTTCAAAAGTCTGAGATCACTAGTGAAAATGCTTCACAGTTTACTAATAAAATGAAAATAAAAAGTAAACAAATGTTAAAAAAAAAATAATAATAACATAAAAATGTATCCAACCTTGAAGGGATAGTTCACCCAAAAATAAAGCTTCGAAGAGCCAGGGCAGTTTTTATTATAACTCCGATTGTCTTCGTCTGAAAAAAGAAAGTTTCATACACCTATAGTATGGCTTGAGGGTGAGTAAATCATGGGGGAATTTTCATTTTTGGGTAAACTATCCCTTTAACCGGATACATATAGTACACTCACAGAAAGCTGTGTGTACTATATAGTAAATATCAACTGCTTGATTACAGAATCTAGACTATATTTTAGTCCAGTGATATTTACTAAAACAAAATGTATGTACATATAGTATGACCTACTTTACCTGCATATATACACTATACTCACGTAAAGCAATATGTATCACATTATATATCAAATCTCTTCATATATAGAGCTGTCTGATAAACATTTTTGCAGCAATGTAAACAAAGTTGGATGTCCAACTTCATCCGCATATACACAGTGCATATATAGTACACCAACATAAAGATTTATGTACTATATAGCAAACCTCAACTGCTTGATTGCTTGTATCATCACAAAATGTAAACTATAGTATCATCTATCTGTAATCTGCTAAATGCGACGATAAGGCATAGGCATGAAGTGATATTACATCATGACCATCATGATTTTCTATAAAGCTGATTTGAAACAATGTGTATTGTCAAAAAAGTTAATAATTACCAGCTTGTGTGTGAAAAGTTTCATTTAAAATGTTATTTGCTTCTGAAGAGCATCTTGTGTTTCAATGTACTACAAGTATCTGACAATCCACCTCAAATCACATGCTCAGTGTCATAAATTTGCTTTTTAGACCAAAAATATAACACCATAGATATTCAGACCCCACTGTATATGGTTCAATAGCCACTATAAGGTCAAAGGCAGTCATAAATATTGGTGAAATGACCGGTGTGGGTCGACATGCAACACTCTATTTCTCTCCAGTGCCATGAGACTCCACAGGTCTGTTTCTATATTCAAAAGCCTCTCTTTATGTAGCCTTACCATTAAAATCACAAATCTTTAGATTTCCAGTCAGGCCTTACTAGAATCAGCTCTTCTCTGTGACTAAAACACTTGACTTGATGGATTTAAAAAGCCTTGGCGGAGTCTCAAATAAATAACATCGAATGTTCTTTAGGAGAGCCTGTGAAATGGCCACAGGTTTGCGTTTATAAAGCTTGCAGCTGTTTAGATCAAGCTTGAATATGAAGTCCTCATTCATGCACTTACAGCTCAATTGGCCTCCAGGTGTGCACCGGTCAGGCTTCCGTACAAAGCGTTTATGACTAAACAGCCTTTGTGAACAAAGATCCCTAAAGCTTGTGGCTTTGGCCTTCCAACAGCGCATACTGTGCGTATCAATGTGTGCAAATCTGTTCTCTGTAAATCTGTGTGAGTGTTTGTGGGCAAAGGAAAGGTAGACAAGGGAAAAAGAGGCGATAAAACAGCTTAGAGAGTGGGAGAGAGCTCAGAGCGGGTGGAGGTATAGCAGCAGTGTTTTTACTGAAACTGGCAGGTGCAGGTGTAACAGGTGGCATTGGAAGAGATGCTGCCAACCTTCACGCTCATCTTTTGCTTAGCCTATTGTCCCTGGCATATTAATTGCCAACATTATGCCTCTGCCGGCTTCGGTTTGGCAATTTTAACAATTTTAGTAAGTCAGCAGCCTGAAAAATGACTAGAGATGTTGTCTTTCTCACAGAAATGCCATTGGCAGAGTAGATGGGAGGATTGCTCCTAATGTGAAACTGAAAACACTGAAGCGCTAGGGGTCTATGTACAGAATATCAGTCTCTGTGAGAATAGAGCACAACAGCTGGGTGTTGAAAGAAAAATCACATTCATTCTCTCTACAGAGAAGGCTCAAAAGTTTTTGTTGTATGGTAAACTACCATTCAAAAATTCGGGGTTGGTAAGATTTTTAAAAAATATATACTTTTTTGATCAAAATACAGGGGAAAGAAAAAAAAAAACGCAATAGTGTGAACTATTATTATTTATATATTATATACTATATATTATTATTATAAATTATTATAATTTAGAATAACTGTTTTTTTTGTGTGTGTGTTAATATCTTTTAAAATGTAATTTATCCTTTAATGGCAAAGCTGAATTTTCAGCAGTGTTTTCCAGTCTTCCGTGTCACATGAGCCTTCTGAAATCATTCTAATATGCTGATTTGATGCTGATGAAACATTTCTTATTATTATCAATGTTGAAAACAGTTGTGCTGTTAATATGCTTGCTAAAACTGTGATAATTTATTATAATTCTTTGATGAATAGAAAGTTCAAAAGAACATAATTTATTTGAAATAGAAATCTTTTGTAGCATCATTGATCAATTTTATTTTTGCTGAATAAAAGCTTAAAAAATAAAACAAATATAAAAAATAAAATAAAATATAAAATGAAATAAAATAAAAAATAAATCTTACCAACCCCAATAATTGCTATGCATCAGTGTGATTGCAACTTAAAAAAAATAAATACATTAAAAAAAATCATGTTTAATAGCCAAAATCCCAGTAAAAATTAATTAACTCCCTACACTCTCAAACTGTTTATATATTCATAAATATTCATATATTTTGCAATCAAGTTCAAATATATAATTTTATACTCAAAATCAATATTTTCATGAGATTATGTCATTCCCAAGGATTCATGGGATGCACAGTTCATTGCCTCCATAGTTAATTTTCACATTTTGATTTGTATGCGTCAAATCAAAGTTTGACTGTGATTCATCTGTGATTGTCTGTGATTCATCTCAGAGCTGGCTGATTTTGTTCATGGCTCTGAACTCTTTATTGAAGAGAAATGATTTAGAAAAATACTTTGGTAACCAAGGCTGCTGAAATTGTATGAGGTCACTGTAGCGCTCCATAAAAATGAGTGAAACAGAAAGAGCAGAGGCCTAATTTCCAATTCACCACCACATCTCCAGCAGATGTGTGAACACTACACAGCATGAGGCGACTACAGCATAAAAACAACCAAAACTAATGAATGGAAAGGTAGAGTCTCATATACAAAAGAGAGATGGAGAAAAATAGTAACTTTTTTAAACACACTGAAGAAGAAGAAGAAGAAGAAGAAGAAACAAAAAAGAAAACATCTGTAAGTATCATTGCTCTATACTAGATTACTAGGGACAGCTTCTCATCCTTCAGCTGATGCCATGTTGCAGTGCATGAGTCAATCTACACTGAACTGTCGACGCTGTATGTCACTGCATGACACTACATTTATAATGTTACAAAATAATTTTATTTTAAATAAATGCTTTGCTTTTGAACTTTCTATTCATCAAAGAATCCTGAAAAAATGCCACAAAATGATTAAGCAGCACAAATGTTTTCACCATTGATAATAAGAAATGTTTCTTGAGCACCAAATCAGAATATTAGAATGATTTCTGAAGGATCATGTGACACTGAAACTGGAGATATGCTGATGAAAATTCAGCTTTGCCATCACAGGAATAACATTTATATTTTTTAACAAAGTACATTTTTTTAAATAATATTTCACAATATTACGTTTTTTGCTGTCTTTTTGATTAAATAATGCAGCCTTTGTGAGCATAAGAGACATCTTTCAAAAACAATAACAACAACAACAACAAATCTTATTGACCCCAACGTTTTGAACAGTAGTGTATACATTAGGTTAGAAACAAAATATTATTTATATTAGCAGGTTAGAGAGCAGAGACATTACAAGCTGAAAATATATATTTTTTAACTATATCAAACAAAATGTAAAATAAAACACAATATTTATAATAAAATCATTTGAGTTAACACATTATGTTTATGGTCCTCCAACACACATTCTACTGACTATAAGAAAGTATAATGTCAACTGATTCTACTAACCCTAATATAACAGTCTACTAAAGCGCTACTAATAATCTAATTAGAGTTAGTCAACATGTAGTTGCAAATGCAACAGAATGCCTAAAGGAGACCATCAAAATAAAATGTATCCTTTAATTTCATTTCAGACAAACAGACAAAAGTGGCTGGACTATTTATCAACTGCAAGCATACAAGGCTGCTTTGTTCATTTAATTTAGCTTGAGTTTTATCACATCACAACATGTCGCATTTAAATACATTAATAGTTCAATCAGATCATTTACTAAAAGCACTAAACTCCAAATGAACGCTTCTCCATGATACTCACACACAATAAATCATCCTCCTTCTCCCATCTGAGTCACATACACATCTTTTTAACTCTAAACTGGTCCTACTTGTCTCTCAAATGCTCACTTTCAATCTGACTCCATCATTCTGGTGATATGGGGTGAGATTTAATCACAAATGTCGCCCATTGAGGGGTTATGTGATCATCTGCCATGTCCACAGAGAACCTGCTGAGGTGGAACCTGTTCCCATTTATGGGCCTGCAGCCCTTAGCGGCCGTACCATAAGACTTGTCCTAAAAAAGCATATGCCACAGCTCCCATTGGCTCTGAGAGCCATAGACGGCACGCAAATTACATAGGGAATTACAGGCCGTCTATCCCAGCACACCCTAGGGCAGAGTGAAGCTCCTCAGCAAATAGGAGTCATGTCTATTTTCAGCCCAGGCACTTTAACCTACTTCTCCAGCCTCACGCGCTGCACAGCCACCATTTATCCCTGATCTCTCCTCTTCCCGTTCCTTCTCGCTCCGCAATAACTCATTATGACAATAAGAAACGCACTTAGCGGAACCAGGGAGCGAGGACAAGGGAAAACAAGAAAAACCTAACACGAACTTAGTCAGACTCGGCATTAATCAAACAGTTGAAACTCTCCGAGGCGTATCGTTCCCTCATCTAAGACCTTCGAGACAAAACCTCGATCCACTGTTTGGATGCGTGCCGCAACGCTCCACCTGATTCGCCCAGTACATATCCACGTCAGGAGAGACCGAGTGCCATTTTAGCACATGCTAACGCTGTCCTTCAATTTCCCTGGACACTTGTTATATTTGAAGTCGGGAGAGAATCACAGAGTGGCGGGACTGTTTGTCGGGGAGTCTAAAGCCCAAAACAGGGCGCTGATCAATCATCAGCCTCCAAACCTACCAGGAGCTTCCCAAACAAGGACGACCCAAGAGCTTGCTTGGGTGTTGTTAAGTGGTAAGCACTGCATTATATGAAGATTTGCTGTAGAATAAAGCGGTTTACATCCCGTAATTGGGAATTAAATGAACATGCAAGAAGGGACAGTTCTCCTAACAAAAATTAGCTGGGATGTGTATTGCCCAGGAGATAAGATATGCTTATTACTGTGTGAGGAATCGTATCATCTCAGCGGGGACTTACACTAGGCTGTGTGCTAATGAGAAACATGGCTAGCGTCTTTGCAATTGTGCCGGTGTCACAGCGGAGACTGAGCATTTCACTGCGAGAGACTGCGCATTTATTAGCATTTACCTCTTTGGTGCTGTTGGCAAAACTCCTCATGTTTTATTTCACTCATCTCTTTGGAGTCTAATGGTTAAAAATCTGGGCTGATAATCAAAAGGTTGAGGGTTCAAATATTGTAGTAATTAATTAGTGGTCCTATTCATTCATATCTTGTACAAGATGAACCAGCATTATACTAATGTAACACATAGAACTAGATTTGAATTTCCTAAAGGAACTACTAATTCTGTCAGCAGAAGACAGTGAAAGTGTTTTAGTTCGACATAAAAAAAATAAACATATAAAAACATTTTTGTTAATTGAAATATAGATGAAATAAAATAAAATATAATACTAGATGGAAAAATAGAAATATTGCCTTGGCATCTACCTGAAATAAGTTTAAGTTGAAGCACTACAGTTATTAAGTGTAAATAAATAAAAACTAAAAGTTAAATAAAAAATAAATCAAATCTAAATAATATTACAAAATTGCTAAACATTAAGCTAAAATGAAAACTAAACTGGAATATATAAAAGCTATTTGAAAATATTAATAAAAAATAAGTATATTAAAAATACTAAAAGAACACTGCTTCTTTGCAGTGTGAAAGCGAAATATGACCAGGTACTATTTATTATGCAAATAATTGCAGGGTAGAAGACCAATTAAAATTCAAAATGCAAATACAATAACGATTCAAATTTGAATGGTGAACATTCTATTAATGTACATCAAATCATTTTCATTTTTTTAATTTCATAAAAACCAAAAATAACTACATCACACCTAAGGCTGAAGTTGTCTGCAAAAGATAGTTGGAATAGAGTCTGCATGTTAAACAGTTTGAGCTGAATTAATTGCATGAAATTTCAGAAGAAAAAAAAAGTCTGAGGAACATCAATACAGTTCTGCCTTGCAAACACTGTAAAAACTGTTTCAACAGACTTTGCTGTTTCAGTGGCATTAGCTGACCTTTAGAGCTATTTTAAATTTTTTTAAGAACCGTACACCAAAAAAGACACTTATTTTTGCAATTCAAATAGCTCTGCATGCCTTCTTTGACAATTCGTGCAAAAGAACAAAACATAGATAGGGTGAGGTATACAAGACCCTATGAAAACCATGCATCTACCACCCCTGAACAGCCTTACAAATCAGAGACTTACGGGACGGTTAAAGTTACACCACGTGGAACGGATAACCTGAAGGCATAATGTTTATCTCGACAATATACGTATTTATCTGTGCTTCTGTTTATCTGTAGACAGGGCTAAGAAGATTGGTCAACAAGTCTGAGGCAGATTGCAATGCTACAGAGATTCCCTGATACCAAGAGAAAGACCTCCGTCCTTCATCCAACCAGACAGCGCAAATCTTAGTATGCAGGGCAGGTAGGCCTACTTGTTCAAAATGGGCGCATGCGTGTGTCTGTGCTAAAGTGGGTAATAACACCGGATCTTAGCATGCTCCGTCATGTGTGTTTTTGTCTGCGCTTGAGTGCCTCTAGTTTAATCCTGTGTGATGATGAATCAGTTGCATGGGAAAACTGACAGGCGACAAATTGTTATGGCCTAAAGAAGCCGCTATCTTCTCTGTGCCAACAACTCCCATCATCCATCACTGAGTAACTGATCAGCACAGAGTTATTATGCATACTATGAGGCTAGCATGATAACCATAGGAAGCCTTTGAGCTCGTAGTCACTGAATATAAGAAAAGAGGCACTGGCATAAATAAAAGCTCTGTTTTAAATAAAACGGACCTCTAACCTTGGTAAATAGCAGCCTTTCACTCTTTGGGAAAGACAGCAGGGGATAAACAGGATCAGTGGGTGATAGCAGCTATACTAAAGATGGCCTGTAATGACAGCCACTTTCCACCCTCCCTCTCCTCTCGATTAAACATGAAGGCTAATCCATCCATGTATCTCTGTCTTATTTGCTATTAAACATTTGATCTTTCCCTCTTCCTCCGTATAGTCTTGAGGACAGGGGCTAGAGCTGTCACGGTATCTTAATTATGTCTCATGATACGATATCCACTAAACTATTGCAAAACCAAAAAGTACCTTGATACCACTCATTTTGTTTGGATGTGTCAGGATTGCTAGAGGATGTTTAAACATATTTATTAATGACAGTTTACACACACACACACACACGCACGCGCGCGCGCACTCGCACACACACAATAACAATAACAACAACAACAACAATAATAATAATAATAATAATAATAATAATAATAATGGGCTGTTATTGATTTGTGTTTACACAAACAATAACAACAACAACAACAATGTGTATTAAATGTTATTTTTATTATGTAATTATGTTATTATTAATAAAATGTTATTATTATTATTATTATTATTATTATTATTAATGTTTGAGGAACATCAATACAGTTCTGCCTTTCAACAGTTTTAACTTTATTATTATTATTATCATCATCATCATCTTACAAAAATTGGTCACACTTTATTTTAAGGTCCAATTCTCGCTATTAACAAACCATTAACTATAACCTTTGCCTCAATAAACTCATAATTTGCGGATTATCAATAGTTAGTAAGGTAGTTGTTACGTTTAGGTATTGGGTAGGATTAAGGATGTAGAATATGGTCATGCACAATTATGTGCTTTATAAGTACTAATAAACAGCCAATATGATAATAATAGGCATTCTAATAAGCAAATAGTTAATAGTGAGAATTAGTCCCTAGACTAAAGTGTTACCCAAAAATTATATTCAATACTATTCTTCACTTTCACACATCATTTCAGTGTTCACAGGAAACTGAAAGAAGGCCTTGTTCAGGCAAAACTCTCTTCTGAATTAAAGTTGTCTTTGTTAAAAAACAAAACAAAACAAATCAAAAAATTAACAAAGACATGTAACATCACACACTGACTATCTTTGCTCTCTTCCGGAGACCCTAACACTGATTCACAAGTCACTCACACTACAGTCTCTCAACAAAACGCCAAAACATCCCTTTAACAAGTTCCTAAGACAGTATAATTGAAATGCAGTTTCCATCATGTCTGACTCTCCTCTAGTTCTCAACTACAAAGCCCAAGAGCAGACTTGATCTGTAATACAGAGAAGATACCAGAGCCTTGGGAGGGCAGAGAGCTCAGAGCAAAACAAGATGAATGTGTGCAGACCACTGGATATCTGTCAGAGCAGCTGTTGTACTTCACAGGGCCCTATTCAGAACTTTTCCATCTGAGGTTTACAGATTCAAAAAAAGAAGAAAATGAATTAGCTCTGTTCCAAAAGTGAGCTGTTTTGATATCAGAATCCTGCCTTTTAACCAAAAGAGAACCTCAAGTATGACTGATTTGAAATATTTTCCATCAGTATGGTCACTCAAACTACACACACGTAGCCCCCCTTACTTGAAATGCAAAAGATACTTGATTAACAGTAGAATTTGTGGTTAGCATGTTGCTATAATGACAATGCGCTAAAGCAAAACAAGCACACATACCTAAACTAGATATTCTATTAACACCTTTTAGAACTGAATAAAAAAACATTTCCCTCAAAGTATCTGCAATGCATTCTGGCTTTGTGGAAGGATATGTGTGAAAAATAGAGGTGTCTTAGAAGCAATCACAGTTTTGAAAACTATATTTTGAAACATCTTTTGCATTTAAAGTGCATTTATAAGGTCTAAAATGCCACCTAGATAGACAGCACACTAGATTTTGAAACACAGCAACAGTGTCTGGTTTAAGGATTTTTTTACAGTGTTAAGCTGCTGGAGAACATTAAAATCTCTGATGGAGATGTGATGACCCATGCAGAGCCAGGCTAATGGGTGGAGACTGTCTGCTAATAGTGTCGTTTACGCTGCACTTCCAAATGTCACCAGGCACTCCTGCAAAAGCCAATAGCCAGGCACTGACGTCATAATGAGGGACAAAAATTGATAAATGTCGATTAGGAAGCATTGACCTACAGCTTTAGGTCTGGGTGACAGACATGAGCAGTCAATTATAATTTTATTTCTGCTTGTCACTCTTCTATTCTCTGAGGAAGCAATGCATTCAGAAATGGCACAGCATATTTTAAGAACAGTGACTTGTGTATAAAATGTATGACATGCATTTTAGAAAACTTTACTACAGAAAACCATTATAAAACGAATAATTCTTATATATATATATATATATGAAATTGACCGAAAGTGCCAGTAAAGACATAGTTTTACAAATAGTTTTTTTCACTTTTTATCTGTGTGCATCAAAGAATTCTGAAAAAAAAAAAAATAATATATATATATAAAAACAGCACAACTGTCTACATTTGTTTCACTGCAGCGTTGCCAAGAAAACTGGGCTGGTGAACTTTTCTAGCTAAATTTGGCAAATCTGGCAATTATTTATGCTCACCAAGGCTGCATTTATTTGAGTAAAAATACAAATAATAATAATAATAATTATTATTATTATTCAAGTTAAATAACCTTTTTTCAATTTCAATATTTTTTATAATGCAATTTATTCCTGTGACGGCAAAGATGAATTTTCAGTGTCACATGATCTTTCCATAATCTTTTTAATATGTTGATTTGATGCTCAAGAAACATTCCTTATTATCATCAATACAGTTGTGCTGCTAAATGTTTTTGTGGAAACTTCAGGACTCTTTAATGAACATAAAGTAAATGTATTTACTGTCACTTTTGATCAACAGCTCTTTATATCTTCATATCATCGAAATAATACCTTTTATTTATAAAGTTCTTTTCTCATACCTAAAGCACTAGACACACTTTAGTCTCCCATTAGTATACTCTATTAGTAAACATGACTTCTGACTTTAAAATGTTCTGTCCTCCACTTTTCTCTTTTTATTTTAGTATTCCTTTTAGCTCTGCAGTTTTTAGAACTGGCATTGCATCCACCTTGCCTCCCTGTACCCAAAGCTCAATGACCCTGCCTGTGCAGTACTGTGCCTGATGGGCAGTGCTGCTCTCTCTCTCTCTCTCTCTGCATGCGTGTGTCTGCCTGGCACGCTGTCTTTAGCCGGTGTCAGTGGTGATGGCAGCCAGCAGCGTGTGGTCCAGCTCCTGTGTGACTGTGACTGGCCTCTGGCTCTACTCTCTCCACCCCACATTGCTCATTCCTCAGGGCTATTCTCCATCTCCCAGCATCCCCTTCGCCTGCCATGCATATCAATCACTTTAATGGGGGTGCTTTCAGACGAAAAAACACTCGGCTAAACTAAACTGGGTCAGTATCCTTTCATTGGTGACGCAGTTGAGGGGAGGGGAGGGGAGGAAGGAAACGGGAAAACGAACGATAGAGACTGACAGATAAATATGTAGATACATGGACAGATATTTGTATATATATACGAGTCATTAACCTGGATAGTTAAAAGCCACATCACAGATACAACGGTTAGTGTCTAGTTCTCTCAGAGTTGAGACATATCTACTCAGTACAGACTCCAAACATTAGTTTGTACTAAAATAAGATGAACATAATTAACAAAAGCTAAAGAGGTTAAGATGTTTACTACTATTCATGTTCAGGAACATGTCAAAGCAATAGTTATATTAGCATGAGTTTTAATTTTAATTTTTTGCTATTGGCAGCAGAATAAAAATTTAAAAAAACATTAGACCATTTTGGTCTAAACCAGGGGTAGGCAAGTTCGGTCCTAGAGAGCCGCAGTCCTGCAGAGTTCAGCTCCAACCCTGAAAAAAAAAAACTCACCTGCCTATAGCCTTAGTAATCCTGAAGACATTGATTAGCTTGTTCAGGTGTGTCTGATTAGGGTTGGAGCTGAACTCTGCAGGACTGCGGCTCTCTAGGACCGAACTTGCCTACCCCTGGTCTAAACTAATAATGTCATTTTGAAAATGGCACTGTTAACAGTATATAGTGCTTTTCACAATACTTTATTTAAAACAGCTTTACAGAAAATCATTGGATGTATGTAAAAAAGGTCACTGTTTCACTCAAAGCGTAAAATTCGTACATGACTCAAAAACACACAAAATCATACTTAACAAAAAAAAGTTTTGAAATTGTGATTTTTGTTCCTCATATTTCAATTGCAGGGGTGTAATCTAAGGAATTTTCTACATTTGTCATAAAGGCTGCATTTATTTGGTGAAAAATACAGTGAAAACCGCAATAATGAAGTATGAAAATTTAAAATAACTGTTTTGTATTTTAATACATTAATAAAACATAATTTATTCCTGTGAAGGAAAACCTGAATTGTCAGCATTGTTGCTTCAGTCTTCTGTGTCAAATAATCCTTCAGAAATCATTATAATAGGCTGATTTGGAGCTCAAGTAACATTTCTTATTCGTATTTTCAGTGTTGAAAACCATTATACAGCCTAATATTTTTGTGGAAACTGTGATACTTTTCCCCCCCAGGATTCTTCAGGATGAATAGAAAGTTCAAAAGACCAGCATTTATTTGAAACATACATTTTTGTAACATTATAAATGTGTTATTGTCACTTTTGATTAATTTAACTGATCCTAGATGAATAAAAATATTAATATTTAAAAAATATATATACATTACTAAACGGTCTGAAATCTTTAAACGGTACTGTATTTATTTTTCATTTTTACTTGGTACCTGCATCATCATTTCCCATTCCTCGCCTGATGTCTCACACTTTGATAACCACTGCTTTATTGAGATTAATATTCATAATCACAGAAAAACAACAACATTGCTGTGCATCAGTGCCTTTAAACTATACCTGGGAGAAATCCCAAGCTAGACAAACCCTGACGCATAATGCATACCATGATATATTAAACACCTGGTCCACCATCTGCTTCTGTACGATACCCTCACACTATGGAGGCAAGTTCACATCGAATGTCATAGCAACAGTGCAGATGGTCACAATGTTACGCCCCTACCTTTAAGAAATCTTTACAACAAAATAATTACCCAAGAACACATAGTTTCTGATCTTTCTTTAGCTACAGCATCTAGCATATGTGGAACAGACGGGATACTGACCTTCTAGAGAGCAACCAAACACTTCAAACAATGTTCGACAACAATATTCTCGATGTATGGCAGCATATGCTATGCATAAGACAAATTTCACAGAGGTCTCGGTCGGCTAGGCCCCGTCCCGAGCAGATGCTGAGGGGTGAAGTGTGGTGTGGAAAGGTAAAGATAGCACTCACCGGTTCTTTAGCTTTCTGCGCTAACACTGCAAAGGTGGACAGCTTGCTGCACAGACATTTGGTGTGGGAGACTGTCGGCGATGGGAGCGTTTGGCAGCTCTCTGCGTCCCAGTTTTCTTCGCCAGCCTCTCTGTTGATAGGGTATAGTGACAACACACACAAACACACACACAGAAAAAAAGAATGAATTAATTGGGTCACTGCATGAGAGAGAACAGGAGAGACTATAGTGAGTTGTACGGTGCCATGAGAACTAGTCAATGACAACCCCACTCCAAACGTTCTCAGCCACAACGGCCCTCAAGTCCACTGGCCTTGCTTTTATAATGGGCCATCTAGTCTTTCTGCAAATATATGCTTGTCATAAACACTTTCAGGGTCTCATGGTTGTCATACGTACCTTCCATCATTCTCTTATTCAAAGTGTTCTCAATATGTCCTCAAAATGTCTAGCAGAAGCACTCCAATTCCCATTGCTTACCTTTTACACGTTATTTCTGAACTATAATTATATATCATGTGATTGTTAAATCCTTCTTTCATTTATACATTAACAAGTCATCTTTAATTTAGAGTATGCCTATATTTACACCACCATCCAAAGGCTTGGGGTCAGTGTGTGATTACTTTTAATAAGGAAGGAGACATAAAATTGATCAAGAGTGACGGTAAATACATTTATAATGTTATAAAAGATTCCTATTTCAAATAAATGCTGTTCTATTCATCAAAGAATCCTAAATAAAATGTATCAAAACTATTAAGCAGCACAACTGTTTTTTCAGCATTGATAATAATAAGACATGTTTTTTAAACATGAAATCAACATATTTGAACGATTTCTGAAGAATCATCTGACACTGAAGACTGGAGTAATGGCTGCTAAAATTCAACTTCTCCAACACTAAACCAAATTACATTTCAAAATATATTACAATAGAAAACAGCTATTTTAAATTGTAATAATATTTTACAATGTTTTTACTGTATTTCTCATAAAATAAATGCATACTTCTTTCAAAAACATTTAATAATTTTACCCACCCCAAACATTTAAACGGTAGTGTATATATACGCATATTTACATCATCTGTTTCAAATGCTTTATTTTATTTTATTTATTTATTTTGTACGTACAAGCTGCCAATGTGACCCTGTGAACTTAACATACTCCCACATATGCACATCTTGAGTTTAGGGAAGAAATAATGGGAATGGAGGAGGGGGAGTTTTAAAACATTTGTTAAATGTAAACTGTAAAGCTTCATGTTGATCCTCAGATTAAACTCACTGCTGAGGCCAGATGGTCGGACTAAGAAGAACTTCTAATTATGGATTCAGCAAATAGCGTACAACAAAAAGCACAACTGATTAAATATGTGTAACATTCTGTTTCCACAACTGAAAATTCAAGTTCAAAGCCTAGTCAAGTCAGATAAGGCTGTACATAACCGGTGAAGTGTTGGGTCATTTTTCCAGCAGTAAGGGTAATGCTGTGCTCTTTGCTAGTAACCAAAAAATGGTCTATGAATCATCACCATTGTGCCCTTGAGCAAGACACCTACTTAAGTCAACATGAAATCAAAATTCAGAAATTTCTTGTGAGCAATTCATCACTTCATGTTACTCCACAGGAGAAAACACTTTAGCAAATGGCAATTCGTCATGTTGACTTTACAAAGTTACAATGAATGAATCTTTCAAGTGAACAATGAATAAGTGAATTTCATCTACTTCCAAGCAATGATTTGTATTGTAAGCAGTAATAGTCTTTTCAGTCCACTGAGGTCTTTCTTTTGTATTTGACCCCTTTAGAGACTTTCAAATTCTGACTATAGTATATCCAAATAGCCTTACTGAATCTAAATGAGCTTGGCTGGGACAATACCATTTATATATCAATACACATTGATGTTGCAAATACATCTGAAAGATACATGAGGACACAGAGTGAGCTGCTGGAGGAAAGGTGCACAATCCAAATGGTCCAGCAGCCTGCCAGATGTGCGTACTGTATAATTTGAGGCCAGTTTTCCTCAGCGCATAATTTACATTTTTACGGTTGTATCCTTATTTGTAAATTCACATGAGTATTACTATTTTGCACAAAGTGTATCTGTTAAACTTCACAGACTTCAATGAACGAGCACAAATGTGCATTTGTACATTAAACAGACAGAGCACAGTAGAATGGATAGTGCAATAATTATTGAAATGCTATATATTTGACTAAAAATGGTTTGCATCCAAAAGTGGAAGCTCTTAAAATCTCTATAAACTACAATACAAATATATACTTTTTGAAGTTAAAGACAAAGCCATAGTGTCTTCAGTAACCAGGAAGATGAATAAAGAAAAAAGAAACTATTTGTTTTTTTCTCCCCGCTGTACTGAAAACATACCAGTACCGTGTAACATTACATTCCTAGTAAACATAGAAGAGGTGCTACATTATTAAAATGAATTTATTTTTATCCTGGTACTTTTATTTCATGGAGTAAAAGAAGCAGGTATATTATTATGAATATCTTAAATTATGAGTTTATGAGTCTGTAAAGTCTACTCAAGCGGCAAAAATAGAGATAAATCCCAACGTCAACTTATAATTACAAGAATAAATAAATTAGGACATGAATTCCTGATATTAATTAAAAAAGGTCTGTATACATAAATAGTTCTTTCTTTTAATTATTAATGACTACATTGATTACTATTTTATGTTCCCTCAAGGTCAAAATTGTTTAATCAAACATTTTAGGGCAAATTCACTAAATAGTTGCATCACTTTTGTGTGCAATATTTCTGTTTAAAACTCTGCATCTTATTTACTAACAAGCCAGATTTCAGTTTAAGTCAATGTCATTTTTTTCAGTGCAAACTTTCTATGCAAATGAGGCTTGATATAGATTGAGCTATATTCACTTTTAATTTGCCTGGCACAAATGACACTATGCTATTACCGCCTGTGGTATTTTGTTTAAAAGAGGTGTTTGTGTAGATTTTCAAGCCGTCAAGCCAGCAGTGATTTATCAAATGATGATCAAATGATGGAGAGGCACGTTATAATCAGGCATTTATACAGGCTTGTGATTTAGATTGCAATTTCAATAGTTTAAAGTGTCAATTCAGGCTTCTGGATCACAGTGCAGTGATGCTGGACAGGTCTAGTAAAGTATGCCAGATTGCAGTAGTCTGCTGCATGCTTCACAGCCTAGTCTCACAACTGCATGATGGGAACTGCACCATGCAAATTGCATTGGGCTTAGGCTAATCAATAACAAAACAATTCTATAATTGTGAGCAATTCATTCCTAGTGCAAGAGTTTTGTGAAATATCAGCGAAACCTACGCAGAAGCAATACAAAAGCACATCTGCATTGTTTACCTTTTCATCTCTCTCTCTCTCATAAACATGCATCATTCTTTTCTTCAACACATATGCTCCCACAGCTAGAGCTCAATAAATAAAAACCTACCTAATGCAATGTAAGTGCAATCTTTCTCTTGCCTTGATCTGCAGATTGACACTTCAGAGGCAACTGATCTGAGGCAACTCCCATTCAAAGTCTCTCTGACGCCAACAGAAACAAAGATGAGCCGACCGACACGTCAATGGAATTCTGGGTATTTCTAGTTGGGCTAGGATCAAGCACGGAGCATCAGGTGCAAACCTCCCGGGGATATTAATCAACAGCAGGTGAACAGGAGCAGGTGAGATAAGAGATACGGGGCTTTGTGAAAGATCATCTAAAACATTGTTTGGCAGGCGAGACAGATACTTTGCTTAGATCAGAAAACATCCAATTACTGAGCTCTCAGAATGAGACAGGTACGCTTTCCGGACAACATCATTTACCGCCCTTCGGGACATTATCTTTTATGCAAGATTATACCTGCTGGAAAGATGTTGTTTTGAATGCTGGTTGCCAGTATGGGATGGCTTTTTAATTTAATTTAAAGTACCATGTAAATCCCATACTATATAAATATGTTAACCATTCAGTGCCATGGGGAAACATATATGTAAATTACTAAAAGTTTTTGTGTCAAAAATCCACACAAATGCCATATCAACAAATATCAATATCAAAATCAAATATAAATAAAAATAATATCTGCTATAAATAAAAAATTATGAATGAATGAATGAATGAATGAATGTTCAGTCTGGCAAATGGTCATGTTACAAATGATATGAAAAAAAAATAAGCATGTTCATATAAGAGGTCAATCTGTATTTAATAAACTCAACCTTTCTTTGAAACTAATGTTCAAAGTTTTAAAGACTTCAAAGATGTGGTCACATTAGAAAATTTTCTGTGAAATTTTGTGGGTAAAAAGGTCCATTGTCTAATGTCGATGTATGAAGCACAGCTCACAGAAGCAATTTTCAAACCAAGTAGCTTTCTGTTGATCAACATGACAAATTTGCACAACCAACTTGAACTTGATGCAAAACCTATTTGGGGAAATCTTTCGTCCTCACATTAAATTGCAGATCACATGGAATCATATTGAAATGACTGGATTTCACCCATGAACATTTACCAAACAGCGGTGAATGTGACAGCACCGTAAGGTTTGTGTCTGCACATACTGTATATTTTAAAAATAAACCAGCACTGAGAATTATACTGTAAAAGGTGGGACTAGCCCCAGTCGCCCTTATATCAACATACCACGGGGCTTTAGACTCTAAGATCATCAATGAACCACAACTTCACCAAAAAGATCATGCAGGTACCATGAACCAAATTTCAGCAGGGCTAATTCCAGAAAAAAAACAAAACAAAAAAAAACTTTTGCATATGTCCAACACAATTCTATTCACAATTAAACTCCCACCCAAGCATAACCTCCATAGCCATTCCTATGCTTCAAATAGCATCGGAAAAAGCACATGGGCACACTGTGTACATACCCTCCCTCTTTACACTATTAGCCAGCATGGTAAACAAACTCTGTGAACCTTTTCATTTCTCCCTATGGTTTG
The DNA here is from genome assembly GCF_001515625.1 of Sinocyclocheilus rhinocerous. Classification (NCBI taxonomy): domain Eukaryota; kingdom Metazoa; phylum Chordata; class Actinopteri; order Cypriniformes; family Cyprinidae; genus Sinocyclocheilus; species Sinocyclocheilus rhinocerous. The sequence goes on from NW_015658395.1 coordinate 865,770, forward strand.
AGGTTTTTCTCTCAGTAGCTCAGTAGGCATTTTCACTCTTACGCTGCCACTCTGTCGTACACACAAAAGCAAATATACATGCTAAAAGCAAGGGCAAACAGGGTAACATATGGAGAATGAAATGCCACAGCAGTCATTTTTCACCCTTTGGTATGTGAGTGCAGCTCCATTATTTAATTAGCACATGCTGTGATAGGTTTAATGAACCAGCAGCGTGCTCCCTTCCTTATCAATGGCCCGGGCCCATGTTTGTGTTTAGGTCTCTGATTAAATGACCAGATCTGCCGTGACAGTAGTCTGGGGGGATCAGATTACAGAACAGACCAAATTGACTTTGTCCCCTTTTGTTTTTAATATCCACTACAAGATGAGCTGCCTCAAACCACTGGATGAAAACATGAGATAAATGCTGGTAAAAGAGATCAAGCTGTGGTGGATTACAGCAGCTGTCGTCTTGACAAAGAGTGGCAGTTAAGTTGGACTCATGTCTACCGTGAAAGCTGAAAATACGCCTTAAACAAACAAATTAAACGTGGATTCTGACAGCTAACCCATGTGAGGAACAGTTTTATTTCTGGAAGGCAATTAATTCTAATCTGGTTATAGGCACCTGCGTTATGAGCTAAATATGCCCTATATGATTACAGTGAAAGGGTGTTCAGAGAAGAATTATGGGAGTGTTAAAAATGAATGCGGAGTATAAAATGCTGAAAACAGTGGGGGAAAAAAAACACTGTGAGAAAGTGATCTAAAAGGGAGGAAGCGAGAGAGAAAAAGACTGATAATTAGCTCTGGATGTATAAAGGAAAGGAAATATTACATGACAAGTGGAATACACTCAATCTGGCATATCCTTTTCACTATAAAACAGAACAATTTTCTGGAACTTAGTACATGAAAGACCATTCATAACCAATGTTAGTGATATATTTAGGGAAGTTCTGATAAATTTAGGAAAGAAAGGGAGCTGGTTGGGGGAGCAAGTGTAGTTCTCTAGGCACAAGGCTCAGCCTGATATTCTGGAAAAACAACTGCATGATTTTGAGTATTATATGGGTTTTATCTGATTAGTTCAATAAACAAGAATTTATTACTGAGAAACTTGCACTTTAGACACAATATTGCCAGGTCATGTTTTTGCACTGCAAATGAAAATAGTTACAAAGCTACAACAGCACCGAGCAACACAGAGTTGTAATGTTTCATTTCAGAACGTGTAAGCATTTTTTGAATGGTTTTGAAACTGTTTGAGTTTTTGAAAGTTTTGAAACTCTGAGTGAATGATTCAATGACTCACTCATTCACTCGTTCTTGAATGAATCAGTGTGTTCGAACGAAATGTCTGAATAGATGAATCTATGAATCACTAAATCTCAATGTATGAATGAATCAGAGGGTTTTAACGAATCGGTTGAATGAATCAATCTTATAAGTCACTTGTCGCCATGAGGGTAAATCGTGGTTTAACACCCTGATAATGGAAAAACAAATCGGGGCTATGGGAGTGGGAAATAAAGTCCTCCATAAAACTTTAACACACTCTTAGCACCAGGAGAATTTTCTAACCTGTTGTACGGTAGCTAGTCACTGAAAATCAGCACAAACAAGATCTCGATATGTTCAGCTTTTTGGAGACTTTTGTTGAAGTCTTCTGCTTCAAAGAATTTCCTCCCGAGACTACCAAAGTCTGCAAATCAAAAGTCAGAGATTTCTCATTAAGTTCTTCCAAGATCAAAGTATCTGGACTACGCTATCCACATTGATTTAATAGCTCTATACTTGTACTGAATGTCAAACAAATTCTAATTTGCCCAAATGATTTTAGGAGAAACATCTGAGACAACATTGAATCTTACACATACCTGCAAATCTAAAACTATCTCTGAGCAATCCTTCTTTTTTTCCATCTGGGCATGTTGCCTCTGAGCCAAACTACCGCAGATACTGAAGCATTGAAAGTAAAAAGTTGTCACACAAGTATGAAAGATCATGTCCTTGTCCTCAGAAGTAGAAACACACACAATGCTTTTGATTCAGTGTTGCAATCATGTCGGAATGCATGGAAAGTGTTTGTCATAGGCTTTTCACCTTTGCTTTCCTGACCATAATTGTTAAGCTTCTTTAAAGAGATCAGCCTTCCTCCCGATGCTCTGATGCTCTGAATAGCAGCCCTGCACAACTGGTGTCACAGCTTCGTCAAACAACTAAAATAATGGATGGAGAACTAAAAATAGCCCACAACATCAAACGAATGAAGATGTAGCCAGCTAAACCAGAGCAAGAAATTCACAGTCAACTCAAGCAAGTCACAGAAACCTCAGCAGATCTTACTTCCTTTATGTCTTTGCCCTTTTATATGCCACAGTTTCCAAGAGTTTGAGATCTTGACAATCAGATTTAAATGATCTGACAAAGAGGTTCTTTATATTTAATATAATAATGCATTCATTAATATAACACTCACAGGGAAAATGAGAACATGCGATTTACATGATTAAAAAACCCCAAAATGATAGATGATCTTTGACTTTTTCCAAAATTCAATCCAGCAAAACCTTTGATTTACAAACTATCCAGTCTATTAGTCATAATTATTTATTTTCATTGGTTAAAAAAAAAAAAACATTAAATATGTATGTACTCACCACAGTGGTGTAGTCTAACTCCACACAGATGCTATATGTAAGCAGACAGACGCTTGCTGAGATTCCATCTGCTGGTGTTTCGATTGACACACTAACACTGTCCCCTGCCCTGGGAGCCACTCCCCCAACAAACACACACACACACACACACACTCACACTCACACACTTGACTTCCGCCACACACACTCTAAACCACCAGTGGAGGTGCGGGGTTATTTCCGCATCAGGTGTTTTGAATCTAAATATAGAACGCTGACTCTTTAGTGACTCACAGACGAACTCAAATATACTTACTCACTGAAGAATAGCATGGAATGCTCACCTAACGCATGTGTAATGACATGAGCAGCCCGGTGTAGAGATGTAGGTCTAACCATGGTAAGACAGATAATGGCGCATGAAGCTGCTCTCGCGGTGAGATGGATTCAGCATTATCCCAGTTCAGCTCATTTTAACCATAAGATGCTTATGTCTCACTTTATTCTCATCTAGAAGCTGATCTACAGTCCATTGAGTGAGAGAAAGTCTGAGTCACGGCCGCGTTAGAGAGAGAGCTCCATGCTTATTTTCAGATAATGAGCGGGTGCACAGAGAGTCTGTAAACCAGACTCCTGCCCTGAATCACATGCCAAAAACATCCCACAATGCCTTCATCCTGCTGTAAACATATACAGCGGTTTTACAGTGACCTGAAACAGATCTGTGATACAGTTGTAATGGGTTCTCTGCCATCTGAACAGAAAATTATCTGATTTCTGTGCATGATACAAATTTTTAGTATATCTTTATGCATGGTAGGCTTGTAAACATATGTACACGTATATTGAAAATACATATTGTTCAGGAACTATTTAAAGGGGTCATATGATGCTGCTAAAAATAACATTATTTTGTGTATTTGGTGTAATGAAATGTGTTTATGCGGTTTAAGGTTCAAAAAACACATTATTTTCCACATACTGTACATTATTGTTTCTCCTCTATGCCCCGCCTTTCTGAAACGCATCGATTTTTACAAAGTGAATATGTATTATATTATAATTTATATTTCTATCATAACAACTCCTGGAGGGTTATGTACATGGTAATGTACATGACAATGTTAAAGGGATAGTTCACCCAAAAATGAAAATTATGTCATTAATCACTCACCCTCGTGTTGTTGCATACACGTAAGACCTTCGTTCATCTTTGGAACACAATTTAAGATATTTTTTGATGAAATCTTAAGATTCTTGTAATTATACTTATATTCATTTTTATTTATTTCCATTATGATGCCACTAATTTTAACCGTAGGGTTCACAGCCTTTGCTGCTAAACATTAATTCATATGAATGACTATCAACTAGATGTCAATGGCTTTAGTTATTTCAAACATTTTACATTAAAGGATAATCATGAACAGTAATACAGTTTCAGCTTCAGCATCCCACAGGGTGTTTGTTTCATTTTAAAGCTATTAATGAAGGTTTTATTTTTCATTATAGTTATTAAAGAGATATTTTTTTTTATCTGTATGTAAAGTCACTGGAATGGGTCATACAGTTTATTTATTCATGCATTTCATTTTATGGTGTTCCCATTATAATATAAAGGATAATAATGAGGAGTGGCTACAACTTGCAAAGACTGTGAATCCCATAGGGTGTGTTCATTTCATTTTAGAAGCATTAATGTGGGCTGATTGACTGACCGACTGACCGACCGATTGATTGATTGATTGAGAATATACCTGCTGGGAACGATAGAATACATTTAAATATGGGTTAACAAAATAGAGAACACAATATAAGTAAATATAAATAAATCACTTATTTTCCTGACAAATATCATCCATTTTGCATCAGGGGGGATAATGGCATAATAACATTCTACAAAAAATGTGCTTTTAGATTGAAATAAACTGCATGTTTTGTTGAAAGACAAATTTAGTTGAATTAAACACAAGATCCACTAAATTATGTCAGATTGAAGTAGAAAAAGAGCCCTGTGTGTGTGTGGCTAGTAGCTGCATGCTTTTACACAGCAGTGGAGTGTGGTGGCCTAAGGGTGATGGATGGCAGTGGTGCGGATTAGGAGCCAGATTAAAGCATCCATCCCATACCTACTCAGAAAAAGGTTGTTGGGATCAACATCCTGTTATTTACCCTGTCACTCCACTCCCTCTGGCATGAGCCCTGCCCCAATAAGCAGCATGGGATTCTAGGTCAAAAAGAGAGAGCTGCTAGTGGCAAGGTCAAATTCCCAGGCTCAGCCTCCACAATCTGGAAAAATGGAATGCTTACTGTGTAATGAATGTGCATGTTACCAATACAGGGTTACTAAAGCCTGTAGTAAACTGGGGGTTCCAGTAGCTGTGAATGTGTTACTCCAAGGGAAACTGACTTTAAATTGACTGCAGAGGTAATGTTAGGAAGCCAGCTGATGTTAGATGCCAGCTGAAGTCTAAAGAGCTGGACTGTACTGGCCAAATAAATGATCTTAAATTACAAGTCACAAGTATAAATTTGGAAGTTATGTTTCTCATGATCTAAAAAAAAAAAAAAACGTTCGATCTAAAGTCTTATTCCTATAGGTTTTTTTTGTAAATAAATAAATAAATATTTTTGTTATTATATAGTTTGTTTGTTTGTTCAATCATGCATTAATTATTTTTTATTTAATAATAGTTTTTATATGATGTTTTTATTGGGCTACTAATACAACTTCTTAACAAATAATAATAATAATAATAATAATAATTATTATTATTATTATTATTGTTGTTGTTGAAATGATAGCTAACCAGCAATAACAAGTCTTTCTGGTGAATCTGGTTCACTATAGGAAATTCCAATAGCCAAGTCGCAGCACCAGCAATCCAGCATCCCATAATGGGCACCGGTATCATAACATATCAAAACATAACATGATGGTACTTCACTTTATGTTGCTTCATAGTTTTGGTGACTTTACTATAATTCCAAAATGTGTATGATAGAGTAGATATGTCCTAGTGTTGACCATAAGTAAATAATCTAACAACCTCAAAAGTATCTCATGACCCACATTGTTCTCAGCACACTTGCTTTAGTAAATAATGCATGTACTGACAGATGACACCATGGTGTTTTTGAAGTACGGCTGAATGCAAATCTCTGTGTATGTGGGGCATTATGATGGACTCAACTTATTTCTGTGCATTCGCTAACTCTAGACTTCATTGCAGTACATTTCTCATTAAAACAGAGGTAGGGCTTTAGAAGACAGATGGCACGGACATATGGACATTTAAAACATTGAACTGTAAACACGAAGCCACGGCCAGCATAATGTCCTGCAGTTGCCCGAGCAGAGAGAAACATTTTAAAATAAACACGTGTATTGGGCCATTGGGTTGGTGTGGGGTCGATGTGGGGCATGTGCTCACACACACACTCAGTGAGAAGTAAAGCGGATGTTTGTGGAGATAAACCCTGCAAAAAGAATGATTTCTCAACTCAAGCTGTGCTAATGTCTCACGAAGAATCCTTAGATGAACAAATAATTACCTCCCTGTCTTATCATCTGTGGGCTGTGACTTCTTCTTTATTATTTTTTTTCTTGTGTACAGGCTTTTTTTCCCTATTTGGAAGCCTTCCAAATTCAGCATAAGCCCACATCTAATGTTGAATGAATGTAAAATGTTCTGTAGAATCATCTAATTTGATAAGAGAAAGATCTTGCAATTCAATCACTAGTCTACTAGACTATTAGCATCAAGTCTAGTCCGCTTTGCAGGTCATTGTAGCCAAGTAAGATTTCATGTCACCAGGGTTTGATGTATGATGAGTTTATCAAAGCTATGGGGAAGTTACAGTGCATTTGATTATTTTATGTTTAATGTTAATGTTTATTTAAATTTGGATTCAATTCAAATGCTAATTAGTGCTTAAAGACCCTAAATCTCTCTGTGTGTGAAACCATCTCATTGACTTGACCTGTTTCAGCACCACGGACAGCGACATGCAGTGCTGCAGGGAAAAGTGTCTGTGACTGTGTCTGAATGTACTGATCCAAGGCTTAGAATGATGACTGTGGAAATGTGCTTCAGTTTAATGCAACTCCTACACAGCAAATTAACTGAAATAACCCTGAACGATGGTGATGTGTCTTGCCTCTTCCTCTTGCAAATGAGGAAACAGAAGGGCAAAGGGGAAGTTCTATATGAGCAATATATAATCAGCCTCATTTGGATTGAAACTGTGTGATTACTAAGGTGGAAAATAAATAAATAAATATGCATATCACACTGAAATACAAGCATATACACTACTGTGAAAAAAAAGTTGATATAATTTTTTTTTTCTGTTTTTGAACATAGAAGTCTCTTACAAATGTCTCTTATGATGACCAAGGCTGCATTTATTTGATCAAAAAGTAAAAATTTTAATTATAGTCAAATATGTGACCCTGGACCACAAAACCAGTCAAAAGGGTAAATTTTTTTAAATTGAGATTTATACATACACTGAATAAATAAGCTTTCCATTGATGTATGGTTTAGGATAGGATAGGACACTATTTGGCCGAGAAACAACTATTTGAAAGTATGGAATCTGAGGGTGCAAAAAAAATCTAAATATTGAGAATATCACCTTTAAAGTTTTCCAAATGAAGTCCTTAGCTATGCATATTACTAATCAAAAATTAAGTTTTGATATATTTACGGTAAGAAATTTACAAAATATCTTCATGGAACATGATTTTTACTTAATATCCTAATGATTTTTGGCATAAAAGAAAAATCGATAATTTTGACCCATACAATGTTTTTTTGGCTATTGCTAAAAATATACCCCAGCGACTTAAGACTGGTTTTGTGGTCCAGGGTTACATATTACTACAGTTTAAAATAACTAATTACATTTTTTTATGTAATTTGTTCCTTTGATGGCAAAGCTGAATTTCTAGCAGCCATTACTATAATCTTCAGTGTCACATAATCCTTCAAAAATAATTTTAATATGCTGATTTGTTGGAAAGTATTCTCTCTCTCTCTCTCTCTCTCTCTCTCTCTCTCTCTCGCTCTCTTTCTCAAAAATAAATAAATAAATAAAAATAATAAAAATAAAATACTCACCCCAAACTTTTGAATGATAGTTTTGTCACTGGTTCAACCAATGGTGTGACTTTGGGGGTGAGGCTATCTGTTTGTCTGACTAATGAAAAAGAGTCAAGGAAACCGGTTTAAAAACCATCAATATTTTTTGCAATTTTGCATAACTGCACACATAAGCTGTAAGCTAAAACTTAGTGTCCTTAGAATACTAACATAATGAATAAATTATGATTTTAGCATAGCTTCTCCTTTTTTCTGGTCTCTTTCCACATCAGCCTCAGGGATTCAGAGTTCCACACTTTACAAAATGACAGAGGGAAGCCAAGGGATGTGAATAACTGGAGTAAACAAAAGCGCCTTTGTAGGACATATTCTCCTTGCTGCTCTCTGGAGCTGTTTCCAGTTTACCAGGTTACAAACAGATTAAAGAAGCAGACCCTCGTCCCTCAGGAGCCCCTTTAAACCTCACAGACCCTATACCTCTGCTGCTGCCCACATCCTATAGCCTGAGAAGAGGAAAGAGACAGAAAGAGTAGCAAAGGAGGAGGAATACTAAAAGAGAACAGAGTGTGCTACACACAAACACGTACAGAACTGGTGTCTTTTCTCTCATTACCCTGGCGCTAAATAGGCGATAAGAAACCACACGAGAGCACTGTTTTTTTTTTTTTTTCTCCATGGAAGCAACGACACAATTGTCTCTTAGACGTCTGTCTAGAATCTGTAATTTCCTTCTGCTTATGCTTGTTTAGCCCCAGAACGCCCCTCTGCAGCCTCAGCAGCACGACCAATTCAAACACAAAAAAAAAAAGAGAGAGAAAAAGATTATTACTGTATCTTCCAAGTTTTTCATAACCAAAAAGACAGAAAGTTAGTAATTCCCACACACTATAAGAAACTGAGAGGAAGATGTTAAGTTCTATGACAAACTAGCCTCACCAGCTGCTGGTGTTGAAGAACGAAAGTCGGCCATCAGAGATGTGTCTTCACAGGCCATTGTGCTGCGATCTCCATCGATCTCGCTCTGCCTCCTGCACTCATTTCCTGTGGATTAGAACTTCCCTCTTCACTGCTTTACACAAAGACTGTATCACAGGTCCCATCACTGTATAGTATAGGAGACCAGGGAGCGATTTGTAACGGGGGACATTTCTAACGCTCAAAATGTCTTCAGTCACACTCAAGTTAGAGTGATGACACTTGCTCAGCAAATGTGAGTCAGTCGGTAAAGATCAGTGAAGTTCTGTCTCTGCTTGATAAAGAAAGAAAAAATGTGTGAATGGCTCACTTTTTTATCCAAAAACCTTGCATATATTGGATAACAAATGTTTTTCTTATGCTGCTTAAAGTTAACATGAATGGCAGATGGCAACACTGTTGATTATTGCTACTGCTTTTTTGAAAATAAATTAATGCTTTTTCTAGCAGGGATGCATTAAACCGTCAAAAGTGAGGACAAACTCTTTTACAAAAAAATAAAAAAAATAAAAAAATAAATAAAATCTCTGTTCTAAAAGTCTATTTCAAATCTGTTATTTTAAACTATACTCATAAAATCAGCATATTGAAATTATGCTAAAAATTAAGCTTTACCATCACAGAAACAGACACACACACACACATACACACATATATATATATATATATACACACACACGTTTTGTACTCAATTTGTGGAAAGTTGAACATGTCACCCAAAAAAAAAAAAAACACTTGACCCTCTAATACTAGCGTTCTCTATTCTTATACTATTCTTTATACTTGTTTTCTTTTTAATTACTATTAAAAAATAATAACTTATATCACTAACATCTAAAAGTAGCTCTATTAATTTTTTATCTACTTTTTATACTTTTTTTTATTATTATAAAAAAATAAAATAAAAAAAAACTTGCTATGTGTACTGCGTTAGACAAGCCGGGACTTGTCACATCACTTATATATTGTTGCTCTTTTGTTGGTTTGATTGCTTCTATTGTCCTAATTTGTAATTTGCTTTGGATAAAAGCATCTGCTAAATGATTACATGTAAATGTAATGTAAACTGCTCCAATATTAGACATTTAGGACAGCAGTGTGTGTGTGTTTGGAGACACATACTCCTCATCTCATGTGAAGCGCTAAAAGCTTTGTCCTTTTCATGTGGAGCGACCAAAGGCTTCCTACAGCACTGAAAAGGGCACCATAACCTGCTGGCAATTAACAAGCACCACAGCTGATAAAGAGAGAGACAGAGAGAGAAAGAGGGACTGGACGAAAGACAGAGAGAGAAAGAACAACACAGAGGAACAGTGATAGAGAAGGAGAGAGGACCAGGCTGATTCAACAGATGAAAAAAGACAGGGAAAAGGGCGAATAAAGGCAAAATCACCACAGAGTGAAGAAGAGAACTTCAAGGCCACAGGGAAGAGAAATGGAGGAAAGGAGAGCCGAGGGAGGGAGATCAGCGGGATGTAAGGCAGCTGGAAGGAAAGGTGGCATTAAGATGAAAGAAAGCATGCAGAGACCAGTTGCACTTCAAACGAAGGTCAGGAAGCAAAACACAGCAATGTACGGAGAGGAGAGAAAAAGTAAGAAGGGTAATTAAGAGATAGAGAGAGACAGAGACAGAATGTGGACAGTGAACGGCAACTGAGAGAGGAAGAACTTGTGTGAATATGTGTTTGAGTTTGTTAACGTTATATTACACATCTCTCTGGAATCTCTGGATTCTGATTGGTCAATAGTAACATTCTGCCATCAAATATCTTGTGCAGTGACCTGTAAACTGTACATTTGACCATTGTCCATGGCAACCAAATTCCTACACTGTGTTAGTTTGATGTCTCTCATGGCTTTCCACGGTGTCTTTCTTCTCAAACAATACAGTAGTTTTAACTTTGGTATTTTAGTTACGTTTATTTACATGTTTGGACTAGAGCATGTTAAGTAAAAAGTGGGATAAAGTACATCCACATTGCTCATTATCACAAATTAAACCCCTTCAGGAAGGCACAAGAGCTGATTACCCTGCCTGTGATGATGTACATTATTTACTTTTATGTCCAATAAGAAAATTACTATGTTAGAAAATAACAATGTCATCAATTTAGGAAAAGAAAAGTAGAATTCCCTCCCAGTATTCTTTCCTTGTATGCCATTTAAGTACTAGAAAATTTAATTTTAGTAATTTTAGGAAAAATAAATCAAAATCAGAGATTTTAGAAAATTTAAATTTAAATTCTGCCATCTAATGAAAAACTTATTTAAAAAAAAAAATAGAAATTACATTATAAAAATATTTTATTAATATACTATTGAACACTATTGTTCAAATGATTTTAAGAAATTAATATTTTTATTGAGCAAGGACATATTAAATGGATTAAAACTGACAGTAAAGACTTTTATATCAGTTAGAAAATTAATAGCTTTTTCAAATATATTCTGTTCTTTTGAACTTTCTATTATCAAAGAACCCTGAAAAAAAGTATAATCTTTTCCACAAAAATATTAAGCAGCACAACTGTTTTCAACATTCATATCAAAGAAGGAATGTTTCTTCAACACCAAATCAACATACAGTATGAATAATGATTCTGCAGGATCATGTGACACTGAAGACTGGAGTAATGGCTGCTGAAAATTCAGCTTGGTCTCAAAGAATTAAATTACCTTTTAAAAATATATTTAAATATAAAACAGCTATTATAAATTGTAATAGTATTTCACAATAATACTGTTTTTACTGTATTTTTAATCAAATAAATGCAGCCTCAATGAGCATAAGTCTTGAAATCTTTCCAACCCCAAATATATCTATACTCTCGAAAAGCCCATATAATCTGTTCCCACTTTCTTATAACTGCTTAGAGGTGTCAGTCTACCAGGCAGAGCTAATAAATATGACAAACCATGTTTGCAAATTAGCAAAGACCATTTCTGAACAACATCAATACCCATAAGCCCATGATGTTCACAAACATCAGCAGCACATGTCCTAACTGCATGCAATTTGATCCTCTACATGCAAACAAATTCCACACAGCTTCACTCAAAACAAATTAACTTGTAACAAATACAGCACAGACTGATTCTGATAGCCCCCTGCATCCATTCACACATGCCACAGCTGCACGACCGCACTTCTGTGAAAACATTACTCAGCCACTGTGCACACATTCATATAGCACATCCATTACGTTATCATAATCAAAAGCAATTTGTTGTTTAGCGCCATGCTTTTTTTGCCAGCAGTGATTAAAATGGCCCCATGGAGGTTTAGATTTGGTTGGAGGGATTACATGTGATTTAATATGATTGTACAAGAGTAAAGCCCAGGCAGTTGTGAGCTTTGGAAGAAAGAAAATAAAACATTAAAAAAGAAACTCTGGTAAGGTCATTCTGTACTTAAAAGAGAATTTATGATGATAAGCCAAGCACAGTGCAAAGTTCATGCAGACTTGGGCTTTTTTCCCCTCTCTGTAAGTTCTCCAAGCTCTCAAGAGTTGTTTTTGAAGACTTTGCCCTCAAAAAAAAACTGTTGTGAATGAATAAATGTAATAATAAAAACTGGATAGAGAGTCACCAGGAAATGTCCAAACTAAGATTTTACTTTGAAACTGTTTTAAAGTTTTACAAATATCTGGAATCACTCACTGGGAATTTATTTTTTCCTCATGGTGTTTGGGGTCTCAGAGACCCCAGGACCATTTTTACAGCTTAAAAAAATATACTTAACATTGTCAGTTTCTTTCAGGATGATACTTTTTGACTTTTCATAATCTTACACAAACTGATTATACAGCCTGGTCTCATGTTTATACGTAGGTATTAATACGTAACATTTACAAGCACAAAACGTACATTTTTGTACATTTTTATTAATGGTAAAACGTACAATTTAGACGTATTTCAGCGTTTAAAACGTACAAATCGCTACGCATTTTTAGTTAAAAAACGTAAAAATATTTACGTATCTTTTATATTAAGATATTCGTATCAATGCATTTTTATAATTTTATCAATAAGCTGTGCACACACTCACTCACACACAGCTGTTGCCCATCCTGAGGGCTATTTGTACGCCTTCCCCACGCCTCTCTGGGCGGATTATTAATTGTTACTAGTTGTTGTACTAGTTGTGAGTAAGTGTTGTACGAGTTGTGATATGTGGACTGATGCAAGCTCTACATGGCCGTATTGCATCAGATTCCCTTCCTTGTCTCAAGCCTGTGTGTCAGAGTTTTAGCTCTGTTTGTTTTCTGTTTTGGTTTTTACCTTTGTTTTTTCCTGCAGTCGAATAAAACCTGCACTTGGACCCAGACCCCTGTTTACATAAAATGTTTAATTAAATCAATAAATTGGAATTTTTAACTTGCACTAATGCATTAAATTAAGTAGTGGCAACAGATCCACTGAATTATTTTTTAGAGTGTACCTCCAAACCTAAACCTAGCCATTTTACAGCGAATATGCATATTTATAATTTTATTAATACGTAATTTAGATTTTTAGACCCTTTAACCTACCCCCAAACCTTAACTTACCCATTTTATAGCGAATATAGAAGGATATAAAACGCAAATGACCGAAATATGCAAGAAAATAACCATTTTAGTAACAATATAGCATTAAAATATTTTTATAGTCGCTAATTCCACTCCTACCTATAAACCTAAACATTTCTGTACAGTATAAGAAAAACATGACAGACAGATAAATGCAATTACAATCATTTATTTATTGCAAAAATGTCAAAAGCAGCACCAAATGTAATCCAAATGATGCGGAGCAGAATTAATTGCTGAAAATATTATCCAGATAATTTTCCCGATCCACTCCGTGAACTCGTGAAGGCGGTGAAGGCGCATTCAAACACA
>NW_015658395.1:881343-890086 GCF_001515625.1 Sinocyclocheilus rhinocerous
CTTTTTCCAAAAGGTACATCTGGAAAAAGGGGGGTCGTCTTATAATCAGGGTCGTCTCATATTCGGGCCAGTACGGTATTTTATAGTTCTATTGTCAGTCACAGCATGTCGGAGAAAACGCCTTTTGTGGCCCATGGCAATCAAAGTAAGCATTACATGACAAGTAAATGCACATTTCTGCAAAAACGATTGCAGAAATGTTATTTATTTTAAGGTTTAAAGTTTAACAAAGTCTTGTTTAACATTATGTAGGCATATTCTTGGAAACGAGCTGGCAGCAGAAATCACACAACAAAACGAAATGTTATCATTTCATAAGTAAACGAGTAAACAATTTAATAATGCAATTGAAAACAAGGTAATTCATATGACAACTAAAAACTAATAAAATTAATGCCGCAATTTCAATATTCATAAAGATTAATTTTTAGGTGTCGTCAATACGTCAGTTTTGTACGTTTAAATGCTGAAAATACGTAAGTATTTGTAAGTTTCGATGCTGAAAATACGTCAGTATTATACGGTTTAGTGCCTTTAAAAACGTATGTAAATGTACGTTTTATAGAACCACGTTTTACGTAAAATACATACGAATTATCATGAGATCACGTTGGATTATAGACTATATTTTACATATTAAGACTCTAAAACACACACACACACACACGTATATAACGGATACACAGGTTTTTAATGCATGTCTACTTAAGGTAAAACAGATGGCACTACTATTACATAGTCTAACTGGATTTCATTATGCCAAACAAACTTGAAGTTAAAAAAATAAGGTAAAATAATTTTGAAATTCATATTATTTTTGCGCATATCTCTATTCTCTGGGACCACGGACATAAAACCCGTAGAGTCAATCTCAACAGAACACGAGGGGTAAAGTGCATGTAAAGACATGCAAATATTAAGAACAATTCTCTGCTGACACACTTCAGCTTATCGTGGAAACTGAACCTGCATCAGAGAGCGATGGCTGCTTTGAATAAATGAATTCACTGAAAAAAGCAGACTGCACAATTTTCACTTTATTATGCACAGGCAAAGTGCAATAACTACAGTGAGCTGGAAGCAATTAGAAATCATTCTATTGTGGTACAGGAGACGACAATAAAAGAGGAGGCGAGAGAAAGATGATCGTAATCTTAAAAAGTCTGATGCTGGGAATAGTTTAAATGAACAGATAATTGCATGTGGAAAAAAAGCAGCGCCAACACAAACAGATCTATATTGAAAGAAAAAAACACACCTATGAAGTCCAAAGCCTGTAATTTTCTCTTCTATGCAGTACAGTATCAATCTCCCCCTTCAAGCTTCTGATAATGAATAAAGGGCAATGAATCCACCGGATGGGCTTTAAGAGTGATTTTGCCATGTTTGGGTTTATAATAACGATACAAATCTTTATATCTCACCGCTTTTTAATCACACTAGCGCATTCATCTCGGAATGATTTGGAATGTAATTTGGTGGGAGAGGTAATCAGGTTTTGCGTTAATTGACTTTGCGGCCTGCAGATAGAAGGGTTTTTCTGCTTCAGTAATTACCGCCCGCTACTCTCCTGTCTAGTCAGGTCTGCCTGTTGCTGTGCCGACCACCTCCCGGTGCGTATTAATGATGCGTGAGGTGTGCTGTGCCAGTGGGGAGTTACACAAAAGGAAATACTGGCGCAGCCGAGCGCGCAGGACACACGAGATTCTAGCATTTCCACAGGTGCTTCATGCACAGCTGCCATGAAAATCAACAAAGTCTGCAGCGTAGACAGCTTAATTGATTAAAAAACGCAATGTTTTAGCTTTGTTGTGCTGTGTCGCTCACTTTCAAGGTGTCTAGTTGGTGACCAAGGTCAAACTTCGCCAGCAGTCTCTTTCACTCATTGTCAGTGAATGACTGTAACTCGCTGTCAGTGTGAATGTATCTTCAGTGTAGACGTGTCTCTTTTTGTCCTTTTCTCTCTCACCTTATTTGTGATGCTTCAAAAACTCTTTTGTATCACTCCTCCCTGATATAAACAGACTCGGAGCGCAGATGTTTTCCGACGCAAATACAAACAGAGCGTGAACTAGAATACATGCGGCACTCTCAAAGCTCCTAAATAAACAGGCACAAAGACGCAACCAAAGCATATCAACAAACAGGATTACGTCATCAAGATGCAGTCAAAATAAGAAAAAACACACTTTTGTTTGACTTTTTTTTTGTACATCTAGGCTGAGAGATGCTTATTACGAGCTCTGCCAGTAGGGGGAGTAGTATTGAGAACCTGAAAGCACAATTAACTGTAGACTGTGTTCACTTTATAGGGAACTACTACAGAGTGAACAGGACACAGCATGTAATTTCATAACCAGAGATCCCTCAGGAAAAGCAACATTGTTTAGATTTTTGAAGACAATGCGGTAATAAAGCTCCTGCCGTGACGGTTGACAGGTTTTTGGATGGGATCGATTCACAAGACAATCAGATCATGAGACTGAAGGCATTGTGTTTTGAAAACTGGGAATTGGGTGTCAAATTCTCACTTTAACGCATGAGGTGAGACGAATGATGCAAATTTCAGCTCACTAATTCAATTAATGTAGTGTCAAAGACTTCATCACAGGGACTTCTGATTATTAATGAGGCTGCAAATACAAACACTGATGTCAAAATGCTCTCAACTGGGTTGAATAAATATAAAATGAGATCTGAAATATGTCGTGAGTGTGTGTGTGTGTGTGTCGGATGCAGATTTGTGACTTACGGGTTTCCGTAGTCCCAGACAACACACTGAGGATCCGTTGTGCCCTTAGAGGAGAAAGAAAAAGAAAAAGTTAGGAATGACTCCAAAACAATACAAAACAAATAGTGTTGCATCGCAGAACAGCAGAAAGGAATAATATACTGTATGCATTTGTGTCTGTATGAAGGGAGATCAAGTGTGGGAGAACATATGTGAATTTTATCGATTTATTTAACAACATAATCAAAACAGGTGGCATCTGCAAACACACAACGCTGGGCATTTATTTGAAACATATGTTTTATAGGCTGAATATCTTTTTGTGAAATGTTTAGCTTCAGAAAAGTGTGTACCACATTTCTGCCACTTGGTTAAATAATGTCTTAACTAATAAAAATCCATTCATATTGACCAAGGCTCCCTGGTAGAAGAGATATTGTATCTCAGCGGGACCTTCCTGGTTAAATAAGTAAATAAATAAATAAATAATTTATTTTTAGTTTGACTAATTTTTCAAATTTTTGGGGGTCCTAGATGATACATTTTTCTAACAATTATTCTTAAATTATTAAACATTAAAATAAAACAAGTATTTTTAATTATTAATACAATTAAAAAATATTAGGTTCAACATTAATTATAAATGTTTAATGAGTGCCGATGCACAAATATAAAACAGTTATTTTAAATTGTAATAATATTTCACAATATTGAATGGTAACTTGAATGTTAGTGTATATGTACACTATATATACATATACACACACGCACACACACACACACACACACACACACACACACATTTTCCTTTAAATAAAGAAACAGAACATGAAAAAAAAGAAAAGAAAAAAACAGAGAAAAAAAAACCTTTCTCTTGAGCCCAGAGTGTAGACTACTGTAGGTGAATCATAAAAAAAAAAAAAAAAGACTAATTCTTGATTCATTGATTTGTGAGAGTCTGCAATGATGCCCTCACTTTATGCCCAGTGTGAGGCTTTAATCAGGGTTCAGTGGTGCATGGCTGAATGAACAGCTCATTATTGATTCATCAACGAAACAACTGCTATAATTGACTAATCTGTTTCAGCTCAAGTTATGCCTATTATGTCTTTTCAGGAGGAGGAATCCCACATGGGATTTTATGACCTGAACAATGATCACCTCTGACCTTCAGGGGTACAACAGACTCCCACTAGGGCTTCCAGAATCAGAGGGCAATTATATCTTGTTATATGGTCCCAGTGAGGTTGCATACTTCCAATGAAGATGGATTCAGCGCGATACAGATGCTATACAGGATTTTTAAACATTTCATTGCCCCCAAGTGGTTAAACAATGCCACAAACTGGATTGGATCAAATGAGTGAAACAAAATTTGACAGTTGACACAAAGTAATAAGTGTTTGAATGACAGCTGGTTGACAACAGTCTGCTCCAGTGGCTTTCAGGACAGAATAGCAGTCTGATCAGTACAGAAACACTCACGCAGATGTTCGATAATTGTGATATGTTTGCTAAGGCCAGTTTTAAGTGTCCAGTATGGACTCGTGCCATTCGATTGGCTCGAATGTACTCATCAGCACCACAGACAGATGGCATTGGTACTCTCATTTATAATGAGAACAAATGACCAGAGCCGTTGTGTCATCGCAGGTGATAAACAAAACCAACAAAACATGCAATTGAATACATCATTTCAATTTGAAACTGACAGCCGGACGAGTTTGGACATCAGTGATCAATAACTCGTGTAGACGCCAGTAATCCCGTGTTAAGACTGATGAATGGGGAGGATAGCCGGCCAATGACACAGCTGGAGTGCACTGCCTCCATTTCCCAGCAGCCTCTGGGGGTCAGGATGGCTCAGAGCAGCTGTCCACACGGTCTTTCGTATGCAGATGGGACTCACCCAGGACCACGGCTGAGCAGGGCACGACCTCGGTACGAGGGGGACGCATACATAGAAAACATTCATGAATCACGTCCACTCCCGCATTCCCAAAACTCACGCCTCTATGGAGGAGATAGCAGGTAAAGGTTGCCATGACGACTAGGGGAATATCACAATGGCAGTGTTCTCCGCGCAGCTGATATCTGTAGTGATGCACAATCCAATCTGCAGGTTTCGCATTTTGCATAAATCCTTGCGGGTGTATTTTTATTACAATCTTTCCCACATAAAATATTGAGAGCCTTTATGTGCAGTACTTTATGTCCTGTGTATTTAGGGATTGTTAAAGATGTTCTATTCATAACAGAGGATTATTAATAGAGGGTCATTTTAACAGAACTGTATTTTGTGCCTGATTATGGTGTTCAAACAGACTTACTGTACTAAAAGTCTGTGCTCACTGCATCTGAGGCAATTTGTCAGCATGAGTGAATGTGCATCGGTTATAGGTCATAACTAGCAGTACAGTTAGAACTAAAAGGGGAAATATAAGAATATATAAGAAGACAGAAATGAAATGATATGAAAATTCTTTAACACTTTAGTACAGGGACCAATTCTCACTAGATGCTTATCAGCATGTCTATTATTAACATATTGGCTGTTTATTTTGCACATATTCTGCATGATCATATTCTACATCCCTAATTCTACCCAATACCTAAACTTAACAACTGGCTTAATAACTATTAATAAGCAGCAAATTAGGAGTTTATTGAGGCAAATGTTGTAGTTAATGGTTTGTTAATAGCGAAAATTGGACCTTAAAATAAAGTGTGATGAAAATTCTGAAAATATATGAAAATATTCCTCTATTCTGCATATATACACTACCATTCATCAGTTCATGGGGTCTGTAAGATTTTTAAAAACGAAATAAACACCTATATTCAGCAAGGATGTATTACATTGATCAAAAGTGACAGTAAAGACTGCTGTACCTTTAAACTTACAAAAATATTCAGCAGCACAACTGTTTTCAATATTGATGAGGATTTATTTATGAGAATATTTATGCTATTTATGATAGTTTTTTTAAGCATCAAATAATTTTAGAACGATTTTGATGATAATGGCTGCTTAAAATTCAGCTTTGCTATCACATGAATAAATTACATTTTAAAACATATTAAAATAGGAAACCTATATTTATTAATATTTCACAATATTACTCTTTTTACTGCATTTTAATCAAATAAATTCAGCCTTGCTGAGCAGAAGAGACATTCAACAACAACAACAACAGTTTACCAACCCCAACTTTTGAATGGTAGTGCATAAGAAAATAAAAGTGCTTCAACTAGTCACCCAAGTGATTTAGTTAAGAAAAGGTACATCAAAATATACTGTGATGTAATATGCATATTTTGTTGATGCATTTAATATTAAAGCCTGTTAAAATATAAATAAAAGTATAAAGTACTTACATTGAGCAAAGGGGCGAGTTCCACTGATACCAAGGGCTCGGTGGGCTTGGGTAAAGGACGTACCGTCACAGTCAGAATCTTCGAGCTGATCACGAATGGATCTCTGTCAGGAAGGAACATAGAGAGAGTTAGATCCAAAACTGACTACATTTCACATCTACCAATAGTATAAAGGCTGGGCAACATTCAGAATTTAAGAACTGGCTCCCTTCAAGATTGAATTGGCCACAGCCCACAGAACGTTCAATTGGAAACGGCAAATTCAAAATGGCAATTCAAATAAATTCAACACAGTCACACAATAGAATGTTTATTAGTTGACAAATTGTCACAAAACAATTAGTTAATTTGAAATTATAGCTAATTCTACATATTTATTCCCAGACACGTTTTTTTTTTCAACTGATTACACATATCTCTCTAAACAAGGTTCAATATTGCCAAAATAATTTACATAAAAACATATTTTAATTTTTGTTATTTTTTTTTATTAAATTTGTTGTTATTGAAATAAAATAGTGTAACAAAAAATACATAAATTAAATACAAATCTCTATTGGCGGCATTTCAAATACTGGTTAGAATTATAATGTATACTTACAGCAGTGAATTTCTTTGAATTTCACTGCATTTCAATTGTACTTCCTTAAATTCGGAATACAGTTCCGCACACTGTATGCTGCCTCAATTGAAATTTGATTCAATTGAATTATAAATTGCACACAACCCTGGCAGGTAATCCATGACAGAGCATGATACAATGGCTGAGTGCCACCGTTTGTGTGTGTGTGTGTGTGTGTGTGTGTTTGTTTTAAATCCATTGGCAGAGCTATTTTGGACCATCCTGTGCTAAGCAAATCCATCTATTTTTGGTGTGTGTGAGTGCGTGTGTGTGTGTGTTTGTCAGACTTTGTTCTGTGTTTTGTGTGTGTTTTCCTCCCCTATGTGCTCTGTTTATGTTTATGCCCTTATTTGGTCCTTCCTGTTCCTGTCCGTATGTTCATTTAGTCCAGGGGTAAGTTCAAGCTCAAACCGGTGTGCACCGTTTTGCTACGGTTTCTGGGTTGAACGACATGTTTCCTGGAAAAGGTGTGCAACGGGGTTTGAGATACGTTTTCTCTTGTTTGTTGGGTGTGTCAAATGAAATAATAAGAGCACATGTATAGCTCTGGAACTTCTTTAAGTCTGTCTAAATATAATTTAGTAATTGCAATGTCTTCTGTTGGCGTCTGCTGTTAAATGTCATTTTGTTTGCTTGATGTCTCCAGTGTTCCCTGTGATCCCCAGCGTGCCTTCATTAAAACCTGTTGATTTGCATTACTCCTCGTCTCCTCGCTCCTTTGTTCCTGTGCTCCTTGAGTGAACCATGACAGCGTTACGGAGAGAGATAAAACTTGTGGGAGTTGGGTCACAGGGAGTTACATTCTGTCAAAAACAAATCGGGCAGGTTAGCTCCCCCTGGGGCAGCGAGAGCAAGGATGTGTGCTCTGCGCAGAAAATTAATGAGACACAACGCAAAAGCAGACCAAAAACAAACAAATAGCATTGATCCCATACATATTCAACGAGCTCCGTCACAATCAATCACACTGAGGAGCAATGACCTGGATACCCGCGCCTCTAACACGGCTCACAATAGAAAGAGACAGAAGCAAACACAAGCAGCGGTTGTCGGCACGCTCTTGTGTTCCTTGTCAGGGTTGAGGGCTCTGACATGCTCAGTGAGTTTGGACAGTGAACTACAGACCCCAGCAGGGCTTGAGCAGCAGAAGAGACGTCTCTACATGCCCCCCAGTGTCAGCTGCACGAATCAGCCTAATTACGCTTATCTCCTTTCTCTCAATACAGACAGGCTCTCAGTAGTGGCTACACTGAGGGCAAAGGCAACACAGTTACATGAAATATCTAAAAATGTAGCCTTGCGCTTGCCCCAACTGTGCATGGCGAGATTATTTTCCGTAAGTGATCTTTATGTCCACACTCAAAGCGCAAATGATGCGAGACATTATGAATATGAACAAAATGTATGTAAAAACTGTCCCTGTAAAACCTGAGCTACTATATGAGATTTAAGAGACTTAAGATAGTGAAGTATCTTATTATAATTTTCTCAGTGATATTTATTTTTTCATAAAAATATTTTCTTCAAAATATTTTTTAGTAATTTTTTTTATAACTTGTCACGACAGAAAAAAAATTGCACATGCACACAGAAAAAAAATGCATTACATTATAAATAAATAGATAAATTAATCAATTAATCAATGAATAAATAAATAAATAAACAATTAAATAAATAAATATATTTTTTTCTATGACTTAAGTTAAAAAGTTTAATACGTAGGACAAAAATTTATGAATTATAAAATAAATATGTTTATGTCACTGGACCACACACTCCAATTTAAATATGAAGAGAAAACTAATCACTTTTTTTTTTTTTTTTTTTTACTTTTTGTTTTTTTTAAAGAATTATTTGCTTAAAATGCTTTTAAGCATTTTTAAAGCAATCTTTAATATCTTTTGCTTAAAAATGCCACTTAGTTTGATATTTTGTTATTTAATGCAGTGACATTGACAAATTTTTAAAGGGGTCATATGATGTTGCTAAAAATAACATTATTTTGTGTATTT
>NW_015658395.1:890096-891362 GCF_001515625.1 Sinocyclocheilus rhinocerous
TGAAGAGAAAACTAATCACTTTTTTTTTTTTTTTTTTACCTTTTAGTGTCTGTCTAAATGAATAATGTTCCCCTGTGTCAATCTCTGTGAGAAGTCAGTTTGATAAGGCTTAGGCTATATAACATGGCTAATTTGAGGTTTTAAGAGCCGCATCCCTGGGCACAACATCAGAATATCCATGGCATGGATCACATGATTAACAGGTGGAGAAGGAATAGGAGGTATTCTAGGAATAGACAACACTGTATGGCCATTTTAGGCTGCTGTTGTAAAACTAGAGCAGAAGACGGTGTGGCAGCACAATGAGCCTACAAAGGGTGGCAAACTTTACCGGATTAACCACGGTTAATCCTGTACGAAGTAGTATGAACTGTTGACCTCCCATCAGAATATAAAGGCTACGGTCAAGACCTCCAAATAAGCATCTTAGTCATATAAGCTCATTTCTAGACAGATTAAAACAGGCTTAATGATTGTTCCACTTTCATTCTTTGGATCAGTTTCAATTTTGATAATTGTCCATTGTCTCTGCCAGCTTGTGTCAATCATATGCAGAGAAACAGAATGAGTGACCTTGAAAGGTGTGTCCTTGTGCGTTCACACACACTGGACTTACTTTGGTGGGGGCATTATGAGGCCGAGGGTGCGGTACAGGATGGCTCCGATGACGAAATACGGTGTGTCGTCTGATTCTACGGGACAGAAAGGGTTAAAGTGTCAACATAATACATGAAACGTCCTGAATTTCCCAAAACTCCAAATGAATCGAATAATTCAATTCAATGAATGAACAAAAAGTAAGTAAATAAATTACATTAAACTTAAGTAAAAACTTTCTAATGATGAATTATTAATTAAAAGTTACAAAATAAATTCAGAAATATATTTATGTCATATGTGCAAACTGCATTTTCATATAAGTTTAAGTATTTCATTTCATATTTATATTTTATTTTATTTGAGCTTTTTAGCTTTTACTTTTTACATAAATTAATACATAAGAAATAAAATGCACATTGAACATTGATTAATATGCTTAAAATCAAATATGAAGGGAAAACACATCACATCACATGATCATAATATGCAGCTCCAAAAACAAAAAGCAGAAAATAAAATGTAAAATTGAATATATAACATTTTCATTTAAGTTTAAGTGTTTAATCTAATACACACACACACACACACACACACACTCACTCACTCACTCACACTCACACGCACGCACGCACGCACGCACGCACACACACACACACACACACACAC
>NW_015658395.1:891515-896661 GCF_001515625.1 Sinocyclocheilus rhinocerous
ACTATGTGTACATTAATACACAGGACAAAAAAAAAAAAAACTGAGCATCATGTCACTGATCCACATACTCATATTCAAATACGAAGGAAAAAAACACATCTCAACAATTTTATGATCATAATATACAGCTCCAGTTGAAGGAACCAAAAACACAAAGCACAATATAAAGGAAGGGTATTTAAGAAAACTCTTAGTGAGAGTCAGTACAAAGCCTGACATTTAAAAGACACAGAAAGGAGGGGATTCATAGAGATATGACCACCGATTGTGTTCCCAGGCCAACTGTCCACTCCTCCCCACTGGCTCCATAGCCCTGTTTCAGCAGCACACATCTCCGTGCTTTTCATATCATTTGTTTTGTTCTCTCCTCTGCACGAGTGCCTCGCCTCCACATGAACCTCATCATCTGTTCTTTTCTGAAACACTATTTATCAAGGACCTCTTTCTTCTCCATCCCTCCTCAGTCTCATCCAATTCTTCTTCTCCTCGAAACGCTGTGGGCCTCCAGAGAGACTCGTCCCTGAGTAAATTCCATCATATTTCACTTATGGAGGACATGCTTCGGACACAAAGTGAAAGTGATACAGTAATTGGTGATGTAACAGGCCTAAAGTCCACATTTCATTGCTCTGTTGTTCTCATGCGGCACTGAAAGTCCTCACAGCTATTCAAAGTTCATACAGAGATGGAAAATGAGCATTTAGCCCTGTTCTAAGGCACTTCAGAGGCTCTGATTTAACTGAAAAATTTCATGAAGAGAAACTCGGCCAAGCATGGCTGAATCACTGCTGCAATTTCCACTGACATTATGAAATTTTAGGTTTAATAATTTAGCTTAAATATAGAGCTTGTTAAAATCACTGAACACAATATGCATACTCTCTGATGCAAAAGAATACACTTGTCACCAAGTATGAGTGAATAACGTGATCTCATTAGCATATACATGTACCTCTCCAAAGTTGTTTATGGTTTAGAACCTTAGAACATTTATTAAATATGTTTAACAGTTTTTTAAAAAATACTGTATTTAACATGATAATGCATATTTATTGTGAAAATAAATGTTCATATCTATATACATTTGAAAATGTTTTGTTCTATTATAGATTTTTATATAATTTTGATTTTTTTTTTAATTTTCTGTTTTATTTTCATTTTAAATTAGGTTTTAGTTATTGTTATGTGTTGTCATATTTTATGTATTCATGTTTTATCTTTTTATCTATTTTATTAGTTTTAATAATTTTAATACTTCAACTTAAAATTATTTGTTGTTGTTATTTTTTGTTATAGTTTTTTGACACGAGAGTTATAGTTTCTATAGTTATATAGTCTATAGTATATCATTTCATCTAATATTTGTCATTTTTCAGCTTTATTTCAAATAGCAAACCTTTGCACTTTTGATTTTTTAAATTTTATTTTATTTTATTTTATTTTTTGTTAATAACACCAGCACTGATGCTTACACATTTAACATTAATAGTGGGCAGAAATTATGCTAGCTACCATAGACACATATAATACATACACACAGTATTAAAAAAACTTATTATTACCTAATGATATCTCAATAATTTGTTTTGTCTTTAGCACAGTGAAGATAAAAAAACAAACCGAACTTTGTGTCATTGAAAGATCCCCTCAGACAGACACATTAAGTTTAATGGCAGTTCTATTTTGGACCATCATGCGCTAAAAATAACTAAAATCATAATTCAATGCCCAGAATCTCGAAAGACCAACAAAACAGACTCTTTTAGCTCAGTTTTCTGTCAAAGGAGGAATAAAGGGAGGCATGCATCGTCCCTTCACTGAGAACATGGATGTCACAGGACAAATGCCGTGACTCATCCAGCAATACTGCAGTTCTCATCAGACTCAGCAAATCAAATGCCAATCAGCTCCACAGCGCTTTTGACTGCATGTTAAACTATGAGTTAATGGATGACAATCACACAACAAGCCCTGTTGGTCTGGTCTGAATGGAGCCTGACTTCTATCTTCCCTCTATTCTCTGAGCTATCACTTCAACAATGCTATTTTGAGAAAGGGCCCTGATGAACCTTTCCTTCTTTCAATAGAAAACCGTTCCGGACAAAGCTCTGCCCAGGTAGCCATCTTATCTCCGATGGCAGTGGGCAGAATGGGGAGTGTGTCGAGTCAGGAAGCGTTTGTTATTTCCTGCTGGGCGGTCCTCCACGGGCAAGCAGGTCTGTAATGGTTTAGCCTGGAGTTGTTGAGACACTCAACGAGACACTAGCAATAATGGTCATTTCTTTGATGTCCGTTTGTTTCTTTCTCATTTCATTCAGCACTCTCTTCAGCCTTCAAACCAGCTCTTCCCTGCCCACATCCTGTGTTTTCATTCTCTCAGGCAGAATATCTCTCGTTTCCCCCCTATCTTTAGAAGTCTGAGGACTGAGTGCCTGTCATGCTGGCAGATCACTATGATTTCATTGGCCCATTTATTCTTCCTATTCTCTCAACCGTGTTCTCTGTCTCTTCCCAAACCACAGACTGATTGAATTCAGTTCTTCTCTGCAGTCAGCTAAACACGACTGTACGTACCACAGCTTAATGCTGCTAAGAATTGTACACACTGTGTTTGGTTATTTATCTGAGAATGGGAGTTCGTCTGACCAGTACACACAGAAAACGACAATTGACGGCCATCTTGGTAGCTAATTTCATTGCAGGAAATGGGTATATAATTACAGTTCCTATATCTACTTGAATGAGGAAAGATGTTTGAATAGCAAATGGTAAATTAGCAATAAATTCTAAAGACAATGGAGCTACAGAATTTGCTCAAATCGTGCAAACAAAATATTTTACAGGATGGTCTTATTAATACAGAAGCTGACATGGTTACAGAAAAAATATGAGATGGGAGAAGAAATTAGTTTAATTTCAAAGTTAGTTTTGTGTTCACTTTTGCATTCCCCCGAGAAACTTTGTATTTTCGCGCAAAACATTTGAGCATGATTGCGAAAACTGGTAATGGTAATAATATGAGGAGGAAAGCATTTATTTTTGTCCCATTCCTTAACTCCTGTTTTCAAGTGAATTCAGGTACAATTTTGACCCAAAAGTTGCAGTCAGGACTGTTTTGACAGAAAAACAACGCTTAATGCTATTTAGCTAGCTAACAATAATAAATAGCCATATTATTATATATAGTCAAGACCACAAAATAAACTTAAATGAATAGTTCACCCCAAAAATGTGTACAAGTTTGTGTACAAGTTTGTATAAGCTTCTTTCTAATGCTGAACACAAAAGAAGATATTCTGAATAATTTTGAAGAACCAAACTGCTGTTGGTCCCCATTGACTTACACAGTAGGAAAATAAATACTATGGAAGTCAATGGGGACCATCAGCTGTTTGATTAGCAGCATTCTTCAAAATATCTTCATTTATGTTCAACATAAGAAAGAAACATATACAGGTTTGAAACAACATGAGGGTGAATAAATAATGACAACATTTCTATCCCTTTAAGCTTCTCAACTTTTAAAAGAAAGGTTCCCATTTCCCATAGCTTTTGTTGTTGACATTAAAGTTTCCCTAATTAAATCTCCTGGCACAAGTTCTGTCTGTCATACTGTAGAAGATTTGCATAGATGGACAGACCGTGTGACTGTGACATGCTTTTATCCTCCAAACTCACTAACAAAACTACACAAGGTAAATTAAAATATAATCCAGACTACATAAATATGGGTGCAATCAATAAGAAAATAGTCTGTACTAACCACAATGCATTCTGTGCAGTGAATAGTTGGCTGCTAAGAGCATGACATCATCAAAACTCAATTTAATAATTCAAACAAATTTGAAACTGTATTTGGTCGCTGCTAGACATCCAATGTAAAGTCTGTTGAGCATCACTGATTTAGGTGACTCATTCCTGCATTTTAATGCGGATGCAATGCTCAGAACTTGGCAGTGCGTACATGTTCTAGGAGGGATGGCAAAAAGACAGGAAAAAGATGTTTAAAACCCTTAAATGTGACAGAGAAGAGAGTCATATAACATGCTAGGACGCCAGAGCTGTACACATTAAGTAGCAGAACCCTGACGGGACACTCAGAACCGCTGCTGATACCAAAGGATCTCATTAATAACAATGATGGAGCTGCATGCAGAGATGCAGTGCAACTCACATACTGTTACCACAAAAACAACATGATAATTGAAAACAACCCACACAATAGTGTATATTTACACATTGTACATATCACATTTAGGCATAACTAAAACTATTTGCTTCTGTCTTGGATAAACAGTAAGACAGTGGCAAGATTAGAAAATGTTTCAAGCTGGAATTAAACCTGCAAGATCACTATCGCACTAACCCAACACATTCTATATCACTTACCATCAGAAGACAGAGTGAAGACTTCTTTGGGGATGAAGAGTTTGTCGTCTGCAGAACGTGCCCAGTCTTTCATTCCTCTCCTCCCCTTCATGGGGAAATTGATGTCACTGGAAACAGCCGAAACCGGTTCTCGCTGGATGGTGATTACTGACAGAACCAGAGAAAGACAGATTAACAGTTCAAATATTAAACGCCTCATGGAAGTACCTTTAAGAGATCTGCACCGGAGGCCAACATGACCTTTACTTGTGGCACTTTAGTGGATGCCATGGGAACTTACTGAGGTTGTTGGTGACGACCAGAAAGCTCTGGAATGGCTTTTGAGCCTCTCCAATTAGATGAATGAAGTCTTCCACAACTCGCATCAGTAACATAGAACCCGGAGAGACCTAAAAGGAAGTTACACAACCACAAAATACAAATACAAAAAGAAGAAATGAGATTTAGTTCAATTTTGGGTATGATCTCTGAAACATAAACTACCTTTCAAAAGTTTGGGGTCAATAATACTTTTATTCATCAAGGATGCATTAAATTGATTAAAAGTGGCAGTGAAGATATTTATAGTGTTACAAAAGATTTATATTTCAAATAAATGCTTTTAAACCTTAAAAAAAATGATCACTGTTTCAACCAAAATTAGCAGCACGGCTGTTTTCAACACTGATCATAAGAAATGTTTTCTTGTTTTCTGAACACAAAATCAGCACATCTAGAATGATTTAAAAATTCAGCTTTATCATGTACATACATATAT
>NW_015658395.1:896873-908523 GCF_001515625.1 Sinocyclocheilus rhinocerous
GTGTGTGTGTGTGTGTGTGTATATACTGTATGTGTAGATAGATAGATAGATAGATAGATAGATAGATAATAACACTCATAATTACCAGACAAACACCACTAAATGTCCATAAACTGTTTATTGCAATTGGCTAATAACTGTCAACAGTAAAAGGTGGTTTGTTACTGAAAAAAAAAAAACAATAAATGTTGCCTTCAAATATTTTTCATTTTCAGTGCAATTTTTACAGCCAAATCGTGATAGTTTATGTTGCAGCCGTGAAACGATGATGGAAAATAAGCATCCACGTGTGAGATGAGGCACAGTATATACCGTCATCCCTCAGCTCTCCACTCTGTCATGTTTATAAATTGGCAGCAGGTTTTAATTCACTAGCCCTTTGTTCCAGAAAACAGCGTGCCTCTTGCACTTTACATGGAGCCCATGTCTCAATCTAATTGGAATTGTACTCTTCCTTCCCATGTATGGAAAAAAAAAGCCATTCCTGATTGTCTGAGGAATGTGGTGTCGCTCCATGCCATAGGGGACTCCATTTATAGTATTTATACACTTCTGGTTTGCATTAGCTTTGAATTTATCCCAAATTAAACGTATTGTAATATGTGGTGATTGTATATGCATCCAGACAAAGACAAAGCAGATTGGTGCTCGTTGCTGGTTTGAAATAAATTGGAGGGGAACTGACATCATTCTTCCCAAACAGACTTCTGGTATCTTTCACAAAATGACCTAATTTCCATAGTCTGAGGAAAATATGCTAGTTGACTGAAAATCTTTATCTTGGAGGTTGAGTTTGGTTGTCTCTGGTCATTCTGATTGGTAAATTGTGACTTCTGTGAAATATATGTATACATATTTTTCAGTACAATGAAAATTAAAGTATAATTGATTGTTGTCCCTGACAGCCAATCCTCTACATTAGCACAGTGTTAGAGACAACAGTCTCTACATGTTACTACCATGGTACCATATGCAAAAAACACGGTATTAAGTTAATACCACAATATTCTTAAGTATTAGCTACCATAGTTTTGAAATATTTTATATTCATAGAATCCCCTGATATTATTAAAGCTTTTGTACAAATAAACATGGTTTTATCATGTTACATGTACAAAAACATGGTAGAACAATGAAACCCTGCCCAAACTACATGGTATCTTGTGGAAATCTACCAAGAAATGTACCATGGTCCTCTTGAATGATTACCATATTCATTTTCCATTATTTAGTAAAGATACAATGGTTGTATTATCATGTGTACTTTGTGACTCTCTTGAAACGGAACTGTTTTATGCTTGGAATTATATTTATTCAGTATGCAAACTCAATATTTCTCTGCTATTAATAGCTCTTGTTATATGTGCACTTTGTAAGTGTCCAGATGGTGTGGCAAAGCTCTGTTACTGAAGGGCAGCAAGGCTAAGACAATCGCAAACACATGAACATAGATATACTGTACATTCACTAACAGACATACAGTATTAACAGTGAGAGGCTGTGATGTGTGAACCTGAACAAGTGTCATGTTTATGTAAAAATTATGCTACTGTTTTCAGAAACTCACTGTAAACTGAAAATGAAAATTGGCACAAAAACATATATAGGCTCTGGTAAAACAAAAATTGTGAACATCATATTTTCTCTTTAACTAGGCAAATTATCACATTCTAGAGTCAATGAAATCAGCATCATCCCTGTTTACTTTCCTGCATGTTCCTGCTCTTACTGTGATTGAACAAAAACATAGGCTCTGGTAAAACAAAAATTGTGAACATCATATTTTCTCTTTAACTAGGCAAATTATCACATTCTAGAGTCAATGAAATCAGCATCATCCCTGTTTACTTTCCTGCATGTTCCTGCTCTTACTGTGATTGATTAATCTGTGTAAGTTATTCGAAAGAGACAAAACGTTTGTAAAGTTGAATCAAAATATTATAACTTGAGTTTCAGCTGTCACAGTCTATTGGATAATATTGTCAAGTGCTAAATACAGTAGCTAAATGGTCGTTGTTTAAGTAAACTTGCACTCATATGAAGTGCTCATTTTTCACTATCCAATAAATTCCAGATATATAGTATATTGCTGCTGAAAAGTTTGGTGTCAGTAAGTATTTTTATTAAAAAAAATTTCAGCAAGGACACAATAAATTGATTAAAAGTGGCATTAAATACATTTATAATGCCACAAAATATTTCTATTCTATACATCAAAGACAAAAAAAAAAAGCATCACGGTTTCCACAAAAATATTAAGCAGCACAACTGTTTCAACACTGATAATAAGAAATATTTCTGGAGCAGTAAATCAGCTTGTAAATTTAGCTTTGCCATTTTACAATAGTGTAGCGTCTGGACCAATCAAACACACAATATATATTTTGTTAGCTAGATTTAACAAATACTCTGTAACACCCCTCAGTTAACAAGCCATATGAGGACCTATGGACCCTTCCCCCCGAAATGCGTAACACCCCAGGAAGCCGAACAGGTTTCAGTGCCACATGATCCATCAGAAATCATTCAAATATGCTAATTTGGCGTTTTAAAATGGAAACGATGCTCGTCTACACTGGCGTTTTCACTACGTTTCAGAAACGATCTCCGTCTACACTACACAACCGAAATCGCATGTCACATGACCATTCATGCAGGTACAACCATAGATATGTATAGGTAGATTCCCTATTATTTAGATGGCGGACCCTACGTGCTTGGAGCGGTCGAATGGGGATCTACCTATACATATCTATGGGTACAACAATGATCATGCTGTTATTGTTTACACGGTCGTCAAGGATACGCAGAGAGAATGTGGGCAAAAGTCTCCGTTTCGGTCCGTTTACACTGAAACGCAACCCTGGAGTTTTCAAACTAAAACGGGGTCTGCAGCGTTTTCGACCTCGAAAACGCCAGGGTAGTGTAAACGACAGGCGTAACCATAGCAAAAGTTATGCGTTTTAAACGAAAATGCACTAGTCTAAACAGGGCCTAAGATTCTTTGATGAATAGAAAGTTTATTAAGTCTTTTTTGTCTTAAAAAAATAGCATAATAATATCTCAGTAACACTTTAGTATAGGGACCAATTCTTATTATTATTAACTAGTTGCTTATTAATAGGGCTGTGCAAATAATCAAATGCGATTTTCATGCGCATCTCGTCAGTAAAGCACAGTAAAGCAGTAAAGCAGTAAACGCGATATTGCATAGCTTGTCAGTGCCTATTATTAACATATTGGCTGTTTGTCCAGAAGAGATCAGATGTGCTAAAACATTAGTCACATTTAAATGCAGACTCAAAACTCATCTGTTTAGCTGTGTGTTTATTGAATGAGCACTGTGCAATGTCCGAACTGATTGCAGTATATTTTATGTATAATCATTTTCTATTCTTAACTGTTTTAAATTCATTTTAAACCTCTTAAATAAATTTTTTAATCATTTTCTAAGTTTTTAAATTCCTTGTTTTATTGTAGTCATTATTTTTTTATTATTATTGTATTTTCTTGTATGTAAAGCACTTTGAATTACCATTGTGTATGAAATGTGATATATAAATAAACTTGCCTTGCCTTGCCTTGTTTATTAGTACATATAAAGCACCAGCACCATATGACCATATTCTAGACCCCTAATCCTACCAAATACCTAAACTTAACAACTACCTTACTAACTATTAATAAGCAGCAAATTAGGAGTTTATTGAGGCAAAAGTCATAGTTAATGGTTTGTTAATAGCGATAATTGACCCTTAAAATAAAGTGTGACCAATATCTCAGTTAACAGTTAGATGTGACAAGTTTGTTCAAATCCACACCTCTAAATATGAGCAATAATAGCATGCTTTCCTTAGCAAGCTCAACTACAAATTGGTACATGAGGTAAGACTTATTTAAGCATCTTTTGCTATTTCACCCATAAAGATTGAAACAAGAACGGATGTATTTGGCAACCCTGACATGATGCGCACTAGAACTCTGGACTGTAAAGCATAACCATGCCATAATGTGTCAGTAATCTGACATTACCAGAAAACGTGTATGCTCTTGAGTGAGTCAGAATATGATCTCCTGCAGTTAGTTCGGGCCTCAGGGCATGAGTGGATCTTCACCAGAATAAAAATAAGGCTTCATGGATGGTTGAGTTGAAGAAAGTTTATTACCATTTCTTTTATGTAAAGCACTTTGAATTACCATTGTGTATGAAATGTGATATATAAATAAACTTGCCTTGCCTTGCCTTGTTTATTAGTACATATAAAGCACATATTCTGCATGACCATATTCTAGACCCCTAATCCTACCAAATACCTAAACTTAACAACTACCTTACTAACTATTAATAAGCAGCAAATTAGGAGTTTATTGAGGCAAAAGTCATAGTTAATGGTTTGTTAATAGCGATAATTGACCCTTAAAATAAAGTGTGACCAATATCTCAGTTAACAGTTAGATGTGACAAGTTTGTTCAAATCCACACCTCTAAATATGAGCAATAATAGCATGCTTTCCTTAGCAAGCTCAACTACAAATTGGTACATGAGGTAAGACTTATTTAAGCATCTTTTGCTATTTCACCCATAAAGATTGAAACAAGAACGGATGTATTTGGCAACCCTGACATGATGCGCACTAGAACTCTGGACTGTAAAGCATAACCATGCCATAATGTGTCAGTAATCTGACATTACCAGAAAACGTGTATGCTCTTGAGTGAGTCAGAATATGATCTCCTGCAGTTAGTTCGGGCCTCAGGGCATGAGTGGATCTTCACCAGAATAAAAATAAGGCTTCATGGATGGTTGAGTTGAAGAAAGTTTATTACCATGCAGAAGTGTCCTGGCTTGACATCGAAGTCACCATAGACCTCACTGCAGAGCATCTAAAGTCAAATAGTGTCTAATGGAGCGGTGTAATGCAAAGAGGCAGCTCTAACAGCACATCCCTTTCTCAACACACTTCACAGTCGGCTTCTATTACATACAAAGCCAGTCTGATTACATCTGTTGTTAATCTGTGAGATCAGACCTGGCTTTGATGACACAGCTCTGTCTGAGGGGAAATTAAAATGGCACAGATATGAATAGTTGTGCTCTTTGGTCGGATATTTGCAGGTGTCTTGCGAGAGGTGAGGAAGGATATTTTACCTGGTGAGCGTCTTCCCACTTCTCAAGGTTTTCAATGTCCAACATTAAGCTGACAATCTGGAAGAATTTCTGAAAAAGAAAAAATAAAAAAAAAACAGTTTAAAATAAAGAAAAAAGATGGAATTGTGAACTTTTTTTAATTTCCAAAGTTCTGACCAGATACTGAAAGCAATGATTCACATACTTTTGCCACTCACAGATATGTAATATTGTATCATTTTCCTGAATAAATAAATGTCAAAGAACATATTTTTGTCTCCCTTGTCTGTTAGGGTTCTCTTTGTCTACTTTCAGGACTTGTGTGAAATTTTGATTATGTTTTGTGTCATATTTATGCAGAAATATAGAAAATTCTAAAGGGTTCACAAACTTTCAAGCGGCACTGTATGTAATTATGAAATTGGCATGTCAAGCACTGATCTAAAGCTGTGTAATATACATACCATTGTATAGCCTCGGATTATGCCTGCATTGTGTATATGTACTTTTTCTATTTATGTCAGATACAGAAAAGCTCTTAAAAATCTGTACAAACAGTGGAAAACATTAAAAGAAATATTGCCCGGTCACAGTTTTTGTCATCTACCCATTTATTACTTGTACCTTTACACACACCCACAGGCAAACACACACCTGCACGTCGTCAGGAGCTGGGATGTAGGTTGCTCGTTTGAAGGTGTCCGTCACATTTCGGAGAATCTCCACGGAGAATAAGAGGTCGCCGCTATAATAATTCTTACGGGACATTAACTCCAGGAGACTCCTCACGATCTGAGACATGCCCTCCCCTGCCAGGGTCCTCTGACCCTTCGCAAGATGTTCACGCAACTACAGGAGTAGAAAAAAAAAAACATTATTTTATGCACAGACACTGATAAATAAACCTCAGTAATAACCACAGAAGCATGAAGTTGCACCCTGGGTTTAAAAATAAAACCAGAGAGATACCAAATTAAATCAGCAGACCTGGAATTTTTATGCATTTTCTCCAACGATTTTAAAGGAAAAATCTGTGGAAATTTGTTCATTTAAAAATGGTAATATATGCTAAATTATTTGTAGCTGAAAGAATAATTAATAAGTTAAAATATATGAACAAGCATGTGAAGAAAAGTGCACCCGTACAGGCCTAAACCACAAACGCACCAATATATTTGCATTTCATTCATTTAAAACAAACGTAATAAATAAACTAACTTAAAAAGAGAATAAATAAGCACCTTGAAATGTAGATGCAGATTTAAAGGTAAACCAGAGTGCAGAAGAACACGCTGGCTTTGAAGCTGAAACAACATTGATTCGGGTCTGAAGCAAAGCGGAAGCAGTTAGCAGGTATCGACAGACGCCATCTACTTCCCATCTATAGTCACATCTACTTCATCTACTTCCCATCTATAGTCGACCAAGCTGTGAGCATAACAAAGTGAAAACAACTTCTCCCTTAGTGAATCAACTAGCAGAGTTCTTGTTTGCGGACAAACGTCAGCAGACGAAGTGTTGACTGTCTAATGACAGAACTGTGAGTGCAGGAGGTGGCAGACAATGGCAATCAAAGCTAATTAAGCATTGTCTGAATACAATGAAGGGTTAGCGGACAGGTTAACAGCACAATCAACCCCGTCACATCAAGCCTCGGTCGAGACCGAATTAAAACCCACTTGGCATTATGAACTCAAAGTCAAAGGTCGTGGCTGAGGAATTAGAAAGAGCGCATGAAGGCAGGCTGTTGAATCTGTTTGGAAGTAATCAATCATTATCAAAACACAACAAGCGATAGAAAGTACATAATCAATATGAAAGCTGTGAGATTTGTGTAAAAGTAAGCTTTTAAGCATTTACGGTAGGGATTATTTCAAATGAAGCTTCTCCAAGTAGTGGTTTTCATTTTCTTTGTGTGTGTTATAATGAGTGGGGATACGACAGTGGAATTGACTCTTTTTAGTGTTTTGCTGAGTGGTCTTTGCCGTTATTATCATTTGTGGAAAGTGACAGCAGCAATGTTCTCTCCAGCACACACGGCCCTTTAAATACACTCCAATCTATCACTTTTCTGTGGCTTGTTATCCGCTCTAGTGAAACCACCAAACAAAATGCAAACAAATGCGTCCTCGCTTCTGATATGCATTCACTGATGTACAGCTACAAATCTGGAGTATTAAACTTTTATTACTTAATATTCAGCTGCTCATCCATGCTATCTACTGAGCTACAAAATTCAGGGTCGGACAGTAGCAGATGGAAGTTATCAAATAAAATGTCAGTTGAGCAACTGAATTTGTCCCTGTATGATTACTCCCTTAAATCACTGTGTAAACTGCATTCACCCATCCTTTTGTCTTGTTTTCCAATAAAAAATGTCCATGCATCCTTGAAAAAAAAAAAAAATAAATAAAACAGAAACTACAATAAACACTAAACTAAATGTACTTTGAAGTAAAATTGCATGAAATATTAAGACCTGTTTTCAAGGTGATACATCTTAAATTTTGTAACTACACATTAGTTTAATTTATTTAGCAATATAATAATGATAATAATAATAATAATAATAATAATAATAATAATAGCACTGTTAGTACTATTAATAAAATATGTATGCAATTAAATTAAGAATAATAACTGTATTATTATTATTAGTTTAATTATTATTGTTAGTATTATTATTAATACAATTTATTTAATAATAATAACAACAAACTTGTATTATTATTTGTATTATATTAACATTTAGTTTTTTTATTATTATTATTATTATTATTATTATTACAAGTAGTAGTACCATTGTTAGTATTATAGTATAGTATATAGTATTAACAGTGTATTTTAATAAACAGTGTAATGAACAGTGCATTTTAATTAATTTAACAACAATTAACAACAAAACATCATTATTGATGTACATATTATTATTACTATTATTATTATTATTGCTATTTGAGAATGAAGCTTAAAACACAACTCGATAAAAAAAATTATATATTATAATAATTCAAAATGATCTCTGAAAACAAGTAGTATTATCTTATAATATGTATGTAAAGATGGAATACTCTAATACAGAGCCAATTTCTAAATAAATCACACAAACTATTTATCAAAACAGTAAAAGATTGCTAAATAATGTGCATACACAAATTAATATTCATAATCTAATTTCCCCCCATTTTGTGACCTCATAGCACGTCATCCACATCCATGTACTCACAGATAAATGTAAATATCTATATTCGAGTGAGACACATCGGGCGAAGCTCGGAGGACCCCAGTAAGCAACTCCATTAGCGTCCAGCAAACAACGACGACTAGCAGATCCTACAGGGAAAGGGAAGAAAAAACTGATCATTATCACCATTGGGCACAAGCAATAACAACATGTCAAGGTTTGACAGACACGTACTGTGATGTTCACACGCTTCATATAAAATACTTCACTGGGATGCGGCATACGATAACGTCTGGGATAATGTCTGTTCTGAGTATTGTTTTGAGTCATTTTACACTGCTGTAATCTCAGTTTTGCTTAAAAATTTCTGCCACTTGCATCATTCAGATCAAGGCCAATTAGACTCGACCGTGGCCTCACCCCCGGTACCCTCGCTGGGATAAAAATGGGCCTGAAAATCACACAGGGAACGCAGGCAGACGTGGAAAAGTCAAGCGAATCATTCTCTGCAGGAATTGTTTTTTCTTTTGGGGGTTAGCGTGCATGACAGTCCGTGCTGGCCGGGATGTGGAGTTATGGATGATATAGATTACAACTCGCCGTTGACCTCACTGAACACTGCTCTGCGCTCCCACTTCAAAGACATCATTTATTAGGTCTTTCTGTTTTTATTAGGTAAAAATCACTGAGCGCCTTGGGTGTCTTTCTTCACTAGTATCTGAGAATTATTGCACGCTGTACTCAGAGGGCATAAATAACCCCAAAACACTCTCCCACTGTGCTGGGAAGGGTTAGAAACTCTTGAGCCAATTTGAAGCGTGCAGAACACCCAGTATATAACATTCACAAAACATGAATGTCATCACGTACAAAACGACAACGTCAGTGTGTGACATTAAATCTATAGCCTAGAAAAGAAAGAAATGTGTTTTTTGTTGGGTCCAATGCAAGCTCTGCGGCAACGTCTGACATTTCAATACGTCAAAATCTTGAAAAAGACTTGATATCATTGTTATATTAACTTTCGGTGGTGGCACATATTGGGCTAAATAACCCCAAAACACTCTCCCACTGTGCTGGGAAGGGTTAGAAACTCTTGAGCCAATTTGAAGCGTGCAGAACACCCAGTATATAACATTCACAAAACATGAATGTCATCATGTACAAAACGACAACGTCAGTGTGTGACATTAAATCTATACTAATTCACTACCACTAATTCATCTCAATCGGCTTAAGAACTGAATGCTGATTAACTGTGTGGAAACCAACTTATTTTGAGCCTGTTGTGCAATGCTGGTTTTGGAAGCTGAGCGATTGCACCATTGATGGAGTTTTATAATGTCAAAATCTTGAAAAAGACTTGATATCATTGTTATATTAACTTTCGGTGGTGGCACATATTGGGCTGTAAACATCCTCATTAAGTTCTCTCTCATACACCACTAATTCATCTCAATCGGCTTAAGAACTGAATGCTGATTAACTGTGTGGAAACCAACTTATTTTGAGCCTGTTGTGCAATGCTGGTTTTGGAAGCTGAGCGATTGCACCATTGATGGAGTTTTATAATGTGGTTTAACTGATCATAAACTCTTTTAATAAAGCTGCGTGTCACGGTGTGAGAAGAAACAAATGTATCAGAGATTACATTAGATATGGCGTCTTTGGCTATGGCCAAAACAACATTAGATTGTAGTTTTAGAGTTTTATGTGATGTATGCGGTGGCGTACACTCTGAAGCTAATCAAGCTCGGATCATTAACTTTTCTTGATAGATTTTAATTTACTAGCAATTTGTCACTTAGCTGACATTTTTATCCAGAGGAATGTACAATAAACTTTTTAGAGGAATGGTCGTCCTTGAGCAAGCTGGGGTTCAGCTAAAGTGTACAAAGGTCATTAATTAGTCCTTACACAGAAACTGCAAACGTTTGATTACTGGCCTAGATAGAGACTAAACCAGCAATTACTAGATCAAGATGAAGATTATTAGTGAATAATGACTTAAAGGGAAAGTTCACTCAAAAATGAAAATTACCCCATGATTTACTCACCCTCAAGCATCCTTGGTTTATGACTTTCTTCTTTTAGATGAATACACTCAGAGTTATATTTAAAAAATGTCCTGGCTCTTCCAAACTTTTTTAATGGCAGTGAATGGTGCTCAAGATTTCAAAGCCCAAAAAAGTGCGTCCATCCACTATAAAAAGTGCTCCACACAGTTCTGGGAGGTTTACAAAGGCCTTCTGAAGCAAATCGATGCATTTGTGTAAGAAAAATATTCGTATTTAAAACTTCATAAACTGTAATATCTACAAAATAAGGATGTGTAAAGAAAAATGTCTGAGGATTTCAATATAAACCAAGAGGAGACTGGCTTTCCCTTGCTGTAAACAAAACTGGGTTCTCGTGAGACTAGCATATTCTCACCGGAGCTTACGCTATGGCTACTTCCTATGACATCTGCTGGAACACCACCCTCTCGTGAATGCACATACAGAACGATAGATATTACAGTTTATAAAGTTTTTCATATGGATATTTTTCGCTTCACTTCAGAGGGCCTTTATTAACCCCTGGAGCCATGTGGAGTACTTTTTATGATGGATGGATGCACTTTTTTGGGCTTCAAAATCTCGACCACCATTTACTGCCATTATAAGGAGACATTTTTTAATATAACTCTGATTGCATTTGTCTGAATGAAGAAAGTCATATACATCTAGGATGGCTTGAGGATGAGTAAATCATGAGGTAATTTTCATTTTTGGGTGAACTATCCCTTTAAATTAATCAAATAAATTGGCATTAACAGTGAACGGTGACTCAAATGACTCAAATTGTCATCTGTGGGTTTTATTTAGTTGTTTTGGACCATAACAGCCATAGAAACTATGAACTGTCATTTTGATCTTCCTCAAAATATTAAACATTTTGTTCAATGGAAGGAAAAGTCATAGGTTGGAATGACATGAGGGTAAGTCATCATCGGGTAAACTATCATTTTAATATTTCTTATTTCTAAAATGCCTCCAAAAGACCTGAAGTGGTGAGTGGAGAGAATGTGTGCAATGACGTACCAGTGGCATTAGATGGACACTTGTTGTATACCGTCTCTCCAGCTGAGGCTCTCTTCCACGTCATGGTTAATTGGTACTCATCTTTACATATTTCATGAGGTGCTGCACACAGTATGAACCAAAAGTAAGAGATTAACCACTATGAAAAGACTAGGATACATGTACAAACTAGTATTAAATATAAAGCCTATTGATGATTGACTGATTGCTCTCACATAGATAGATAGATAGATAGATAGATAGATAGATAGATA
>NW_015658395.1:908879-916880 GCF_001515625.1 Sinocyclocheilus rhinocerous
AGATAGATAGATAGATAGATAGATAGATAGATAGATAGATAAATGATCTTGTTTTCCAATAACATATAGAAAATGTATACTATTTTGAATTCCCATATATTAATGAATATATTTCTTAATCAGTATTTGTGCCTGTTCCAGTAAACATATCTTAAATCTATAAAGGTTTGTATTTCCCTCAATCAATCAATCAATCTTCAGTATTTGTGTCCTTTTGTCAGTAAAAAGTCTGACAAAAGGACACAAATGTGTAAGTCTTGTTTACTTATGCTGAATTAAGTTTCTTTTTCTTATCCATCGGCACATAGATTTCTCATGTTTTAAATCTAAATTTAGTTAGGTTTGTGTCTCTAGATATTTCACTGAAACACGGACAAAAAAATACTGATTAAGAAAATGAGTTTTTGCAGTGCACAAAGCAACTCTGTGAAGATCAGCGACAGATACAGCGAGATACAACAACACACATCCCTCTCCAACTTTCATTCAAAAAGGTTCTTCAGAACAGAGAACAACCCAGGGGTGAGATACAGAAGGGGACTGGTTTGAAAGCTGAGAGAGATGGAGAACAGAACCCTACCCTTTTCATCTAAACATAATACACCCCGACAAAGCTATTGGACAGATTTTTGTCTTCAAGTTTCTGGTGCCATCAAAGCCCTGTGCCCGATATAAGCTCTGCGGCAATGTCTGACATTTATTTAATCTATAGCCTCCCAAAGCTGCAGTCAACGGCATGCTTATTAAAATCTGCTGTTTGCTGTGCTACTTGACACGCTGACAAATCACACATAGCAGCACTTTGAACAATTCCCTTCTGTCAAGAATGACCCGTCTTAATAGAAAGAGAGAAGAAATTGAAACAAAGGAGAAGAGAGAATGTTAAATATGGAAAACGAGTGAGAGAGGAAAACACACTGATTAAAGGAAAAGGGGGAAAAAGAAGAGAGACAAAAGCAAAGGGCACTTTTTTACAAATAGGGTACACATTAGGGTATAAAAGTCTTATTTTTTAAAACATCAGCAAAAGCTTCATAATATATTGACTTTCAACCTCAGAAGAGCATATGCCATAGACCTTTACACATGTTTGAGGCATACTGATAATTGGCTTTAAGAGCCAATGGCTTTGTATAAGAAATCAGAGTTGAAAAAATCAGAAGGGAAGAAAAATAGAAGGAGCCAAGAGGGAAAAAAAAGTGTTTTGATCATGAACACGAACCTGGGCACTTCTTGTCATTACATGAGCGTACTTCCTCTCCAGAGCCATCGCAAGGGTAACCCTGGATTCCTGTGCCTTCACACATACGGAACCGCCGCTGCCAACCCGAGTCACAGGTCTTGGAGCACAAGCTCCAGTGATTCCAAGCACCCCAGTTCCCTCCACCTGCACAGGAACAAAAAAACAAGAACCAAAAGATATAATTACAATCATTGACCATCTACACAATGCAGCTGTAATACTCTTGACTGGAACACAGTAAAAACAAACGTTAAATGCCCCAGTGCTGTTAGACTGTATATCAGCACTTTTGGAAACAGGGTTATTAATCGTTAACTAAAACTAAAATAAAAAATCTAAAAAAAAAAAAAATGTAATTTAATTAAATACAAAAACAAAAATAATAACAAAAACCCACAACAAAATGACTAAAAGTTTAGCAAAAATTAAATGCATGAAATGAAATGCAAACAGAAAATATAAAAATAATACCTAACTTAAAATACCAACAAATACAATAATAATACATCAGTGATTCTAAAATAACAGTATTTATAACATTGTTCAGCCAATCAGATTTGAGGCCCGGAACTAACTGTAAAGCACTTAAAAGTGAAGTGACAACAATATTTAGCTGCAGTGTGAATGTGGTCATAAAGCACCTGCATGAAGCTAATTTGCGCTTATTAATTATTATCAGGGGTGCTTACTGGCATATGCTGACACAGCAGCATATCTGTGGAACAAGTTGAGCGGTGCAGACCGGTAAATCTCTGCGGTTTGGTACCATAGACAATTCAGAGTGTTAGCTGCAATTAATTAGACCATGACAGCAAACAAATTGCAGCTGTGCACATAAACTACCTGTCAATTTAAGACTGTAAGCCCACCAGAGAGTAACTTACCCCCACAAGACGGGTTGGTGCACTCACGAGTTTCAGCATGCGGCCCCTTACACTCCGCCCAGCCATGAACCGACACACTGCAACGCCGCTGCCTCTGCTGAGTTCCAGAGTCGCAGGAAACAGAGCACTGAGACCAGGCCGCCCAGTCCAACCACTGCCCCTCCACTGCAAACACAACCACAGGGAGACGCAGAGGTGAGAACAGAATAAGACAGTACAGAAGTGGAGGAAGGACAGGAAAGAGAAGGACATAGAAGTGAGGGACAGAAACAAACAGGAAACAGGCAGTCGGAGATACGGACAGAGACACGGGGTACAGCAAGGGTCTGTGTTTGTCTATAGCATGTGAGTTTGTAAGTTCTTACTTACCCTGATACAAACCATCAAGATTAGTGATGAACCAGTGTAAATACTCAGCATTGTTCTAATCCAGTGTTTCCCCTAGGTTTATGGCTTTGGGGGGGTGTTCCGTTTTTTTTCCCTTTTTTTTCTGGACTCCTTTTTAATGGTTAAATTACATTTTATTAATCAAACCGCATGTCTAATTAATTAAAATCATGAAACTTAAACAATTTAACATCAATTTATTAAAAGTTTAACAAATATTACATGTTTAGGGCCCTATGAAATGTTTTTATTTTTACAACCTTATGTTTTATTGTAACCAAATTCTGTTTTAGCATGTCTAATCATTTGAAAGCATAAAACAAGTTTTACAATAATATAAAAACAATAATTTATTCTTACAATAGCCTTATGATTTTTCTGCTCAGAAATTCTGTATTGTATATTTACATTTTGTTTTAAGGCATAAAACATTCATTTAATCTATCTTTTAAGTAATGAAAATTAAACAAATTTGATTTAATGGCAGGGGAAACACTGTAATCCAATGCATTTTTCGTTCTGGTTTCTTCATCACTGAACATTAAACTACAATGCATTCTATTAGAATAAACCTTGACCTGCACATTAAAGGTGCTCCAAGTAACACATTAATTTCATGAAAATTGTAGTCTAATGGGTTTCAGAGAAGACTAGTGCAAAGAAAATACTAATTGTGGTTAATTGTGGATGGACTACTGAGACAAACCTAAAAGCACAGGAAGTTAAATAGAGGCTTGATAACATTAGCGCTAAAATGTATGAGAAACCTCACTTTGATGATAATAATTTTAGTTAGACTGTTGCATATTGCAGATGTTTCAGCCTTTAATTTCTCACTGGAAAAAAAATGAGTAAGAATTAATTAAAGCTAGGGAAAAAAAATTCATTCATACTATTCATTGTTTTTCTATGTATAAATGACAGCAAGGACATTACGTATCTTACATTAATTTTATATAGTAGATTAACTGTGGAAATCAATAGAGTATATGCAAACACAAGCAGTACAGGTTCTGCCTGTGGTCATATACCGATATGACCACAGGCAGAACCTGTACTGCTTGTGTTTGCATATACTCTCTCTGAGCATCAACTACAACAACAAACAAAAAAACAAAACAAAAAAACAATATGAGATCTTTTGCATAATGGATGAAAAAGGGATCAATGTGCAGTGACTATTTCTTGCTTGATTAATGAGATTCATGTTTTCTGGTGAAGTTCAATGTGAATAAATGATACGCAGGGGGCATGTCGCTTATGAAGCCCATGTCACTAATCCGCTCATTTTGTTGAAGCATTTATGAATTTCTGCAGTTTATGGAGAAAGAAAAAAGAAACTCTTTTAAATGTTTCACATCTCGTATCCCAAGATCCTTTGCAAAACATTAGAAGGCCTACATGCCTCGATGGACACATATTCAGCATGTTCGAAAGTAAGAATTATGCTTAAACTTCATCCATCAAATGATGCCATTAATCTTATGGCTTTATGTTTATATAATGAATGCTTTCTATTTCACAGTAGGGGAGATGCTACGTCTTTTGACTTTCTGCAGCAATTTCAGGATCTGCGCATATTAACCTCTAATATCACTTTTATCTTATTTAAATGGGGGGGTTGGGGGTAG
The DNA here is from genome assembly GCF_001515625.1 of Sinocyclocheilus rhinocerous. Lineage (NCBI taxonomy): Eukaryota > Metazoa > Chordata > Actinopteri > Cypriniformes > Cyprinidae > Sinocyclocheilus > Sinocyclocheilus rhinocerous. The sequence continues at coordinate 913,025 of NW_015658395.1, forward strand.
ATATTCATATTTCATCCAAGCGTATCTCGATATGATTGATGGTATGAACTGAAATCAAATTATCTCTCAATCTAATGGATTCCAAGGAAGACAGAGCACATGATGAACGAAAATGCCTATGTCACCTTTGCTCTGTCAAAGCAGATGTCCATCAAACTGAGAAAAATGTACCGTGTAACATTACTTCAAGGTAGCCACAAGACCAAACTAAAATTGTACTACAGAGAGTGATGTAGTACAGACAGACAGACGAGTAGCAGGTTGTGTATTTATGTGTCTGTAGTATGTGTGTATATATATATATATATATATATATATATATATATACACACATACTACAGACACATAAATACACAACCGCATAAATTCATGCTATTATAAAATATGAAAAAAAAAACTAAATGGTTCAATGGTATATCAAAAAAAATAAATAAAATGAAATAAAATAAAATACCTCTTTAACTGTTGGCAGAACGACATATCGCAAAATCAGATGCAGCTGCATTCTCTGTCTGAGATCATGGAGGATTTGTGTCTCAAAGCAAGAACATGATAAATAATAACCATATTCTAAAGCCTCACAAACTCAATAAACATGGATAAATGTGGCCTGTCTGTCTGCGCCTCCATGAGATTATTGGACTCATCATCGCTCATAAATTCAGCAGCCAATGAGGAGAGAGATCCCGCATATTGTGGTTGCCAGGAGAGACAGCAGCTGCAGCTGAAACCCAACAAACACAGCTGAGCATTTATGGCATCTCACTTTTCTTCACAACAACATAAAGGGAAATGCAGAGAGAAATCAACTGTATAATTAAGGTAATAACACTGACTTCAGCACATCAAATGGATACTTTGAGTATCCCTCACTTGTATTTCATACATACACACAAACATCTGAGTGTTCAGGGCTGTTGCTAGGAGTTCTGGGCCTTGTTCCTTTACTTTATTTGATTTGATTTCTCTTAAATCTATTTTAGCTGAATTACATAAACTGATGAGCTCATATGGCTGCAGTAAATCAAACGGGAGGTTCAGCGATGTTTTATTAGCTAATTCTGACATGTTCAGCAAGTTGCATTTTAACCTGAGTTTGATGAATTTGTAGACAAGCTGCTGATGCAGTGGACTGTAATAAACTGCTAGTGCATTTGACCATTAAAGCAAAAATCCGTTTTTAAGGAACAGCAAATGTTTTAATAAACATTTTTCTATCTATTTTTTGAGGCGACGACATGAAAAATGGACAGTATTTGAAAGAATTTGCTTATCTGTAACTGAGAGCATGACTTTGATTTTACATTGTGCCTCACAATGTTTCTAGCATAAATTTACCCAATTAATTTTTCTGTTTTTTTTTTTAAATAAACAAATAAAAAAGCACATATTTTATACACGTATATAAGATTGTCAGGAAACATTGCTCAAGACACATTTTATATTATTATCACTATTGAAAATAGTTTTTGCTGCTTAATAATTTTGTAGAAATCTTGACCACTATGATTCAAAACTCTAAGAATTAAAGAAAAAAAATACTTTTATTCAGCAAGGACACATTAACATGTAAAGATATTTATAAAAATGTTTTAATCAAATATACTGTATGCAGCCTTGGTGAGCATAAGAGACTTCATTTAATGCATAAATCAGTAGAGAATATATAAGACGTGTATGTATGTATTTATTTATTGATACATACACTCTAAAAAATGCTGGGTTGTTTCAACCCAACATTGGGTCAAATATGGACTAACCCAACCGTTGGGTTAAATTTTTACATTCAATTTTTTAACCCAAAAGTTGGGTTAGTCCATATTTGACCCAAAGTTGGGTTAAAACAACCCAGCATTTTTTAGAGTGTACATACATGCATACATATATACATACCACAATTCTTCTTCTTAATAATAATATGAATAATAATAATAATAATAATAATAATAATAATAATAATATATTTTTTCATGCAAATTATTTTGGAAGACTGAATAATACACTCTGATTTTGAAAACATTTCTAAATTTGATCTCGGTTAGGTTATAATAGATCTAAATACTTAGAGCTCTCTTTCTCTTTTTTCAAGACAAACTACCATATAAATAAGTCTTAAAACTCATTCCTCTAACAAGCCAATAGAGTGCACTCTGAAAAACTTCCTATAAGCAAATATATACTTTATTCTTTAATGAAACAGAATCTTTATGAGGACAATCAACAAATGCTACTTCAAAATAAGACTACTATCCACTTACAAAACTACTGTACAATGTATATGTACAATCCATCTCTTATCAAACAAGAAAAACATAATTAATAGGAGTAACTTACAATAATGATCCGATGACTATAGGCTGGAACTGAAATTGCTCACATTTACAGATTACAGAGATGCAAACCATCACTGTAATCATATTCTCAAATACAGCTGAAGTAATGTGGGAGTAAACACGCCAATATTTACAACGTCTCCATTTAGATTCACACAGCTAACCATCCTTTACTGTGAACCGGGAGAAGGTATATTACGTCGAGTCCAGTGTTAAATTATATCAGCAGATTACACGTCAGTAGCCACTCATGAATGCAATTTGAATATGAGGCGGATGAGATGTTTTTACACATGGGCGCATCTCGGTAGGTGAGGACAGGTGGAAGATCTGCTCTCTGACAGGTTGTAATCACTGTCAGTCAAAAGGCGCTCGGCCGGACTGGCCCAGCTGTTCATTTGTGCCTCCTCAAATAAAAGACAATCACAGTGATTGGCTGTCACCCTTAACCCTTCAACTGTCAGCCTAATGGAGGTCTTCAACTCCAGGCAGGAGCAACTGTTCAAACTGAAAATGAATTGAAATGTAACAGACAAATGATTTATTGCTCATCTCAGTGGGGTAATAACTAATTTTGGAGATGGATCCTGTTGGTTGAGACCGAAGCGGCGCTGCTGAAGAAACAACAAACCCCAGCATGTGTGGACACGTGTGATTGGTTCATCTGCGATTCCGATTAGCTTAACTCGAGCCGAGCCCCCATTTGAGTAGCACTTCAGACTGGCATAATGAATGAATGAAATCCAGAGGAAACTACGAGGCATGGCTGCAGAAAGAGAACGCAGACAACACAGAACTCAAGCGCGGCCTTCAGACTGAGACTGAACAGGAGGAGTGAGAGAGAGACTGACGTGAAACAAGCAGACTGGGGTGAAGCTGGAGGCAGTGAGGATGGCACACAGGAAGGAAAGGGAAAGGTCAGCCAGAAGAAGACATGTGAAAAGAGAGACAAGGCAGGAGACGACATACATCAAAAGGGTAAAGAATAAGGAAGTTAGAAGAGTCCAGAAGACAGAGCACATTAGGTCTCATTCACCAACTGCAGATGCATATGCACAAAATAAATAAAGTTTACTCAAACCACATATACTTTATTATTATTATTATTATTATTATTATTATTATTATTATTATTATTATTATTATTATTATTATTATTATTATTATTATTATTATTATGTTGTTTTAATATATTCAAATATTGTGTTGTTATAATAAACATTGTTATAAAAATATAATAAAACATTTAATCACAAAAATTAAAAACATACAATTTATTTGTATATATTTTATACTAATATTATATTATACAGGAAGGGTAGCTGGTGTAAAATCCAATGTGCAACATTAATTCTACATTAATTCGCTAAATGGCTCCAGAAATTCTTTCTTGTTCATTCTAGTTTCTAGTTTGATTCTGCAAACCTCTTTGTAATTTCAGTTACATTTTCTCTATATTTAGGATAACATTTACTCAAACTACATATATTCAATAATAATAATAATAATAATAATAATAATAA
>NW_015658395.1:917051-922846 GCF_001515625.1 Sinocyclocheilus rhinocerous
ATAATAATAATAATATATTTATAATGTTGTTTTAATATATTAAAATATTGTGTAATTATTAGACTAAATGTTGTTATAATACAATTATATAATATAACATTTAATCACAAAAATGTAACATATATAATTTATTTTTATATATTTTATACTAATATTATATTATTCAGGAAGGGTATCTGGCATAAATAATTACACCATGGTGACCGAAAGCAGCCGAAAGGAGATTATATTATATTATATTATATTATATTATATTATATTATACACTGAATAACGTATACAATAACAACAAAAAACAATGTGCATTATAATTTGAAGATTTTTCAAGCAATATAATAAATATTTTCTGCAAACATTTGCAATTATTAGTGCATGAGACCCTCTGTGATAACAGTATAAAGGCAGAACACACTGTGGGATTGAGTAAGAGAAAAGAGAGAGCATACTGGCAGATGAGGAAATGGAGATTAGTACTAACCGGGACACACAGCTATATTGCAGAGTTTGGTTTGCACCTCTGGCCCTCCACAGCCCTTGCTTCCATGCTGGGGGAGCACACAGATCCTGCTCCGGGTCCGAGTGCCACGGCCACACGTGACTGAGCACAGGCTCCACGAAGACCACTCGTCCCACAGCCCATGCACTGCAAACACCAATAAAACCACCAATGGGGATGAGGGAAGATGGAGATGGGCCGAAGGGTCCTTCAGTAGCCAGAAACAGCACACGGGGACACACAGAGGTGAAACCCTGCCCAGCTGAAGGTTAAAACCAGGAATGCCACCAACAGACTGGGCCTCAACCGTGAAACGCCAGAGTGGATGAAGCCTTCAGATCAAGGGTTGAGGGCAGAGAAGGAAATGAAAATGAAACAGCATGTATAACATGAATGAGACGTCACTTATCCTGTAAGAAGGAGCACCAAAGTGTAAAAGATCAAGGCATGGGTAGAGCAAAACTAGATGAAATGCACCGTTTGATCGTGAAACGTGTCCAATTGATTGTATTCCTGCCGAGAGGATTTCAATGAGATTGTGTCCCTGAAGGATTCTTTGACTATCAATAAAAGCGATATGTGTTCCGTTTCGTTTTATGTTGAGTGACTTCCGAATTAAGTATTCCCTAGATGTATTCTTCAACTCTTTTTAATAGAAGTCATATGGAGATCTTGAAATTTCAGGTATGACTCTGTTCCGATTCCGGCTCTGTTCCAAAACTTAATGAGCTGCTTACACAGGGAACTGCCTTAAAAGACAACATTCTAACTGAAACTGAACCTCATAAGTAATTATTTTGGAACATACAAAATTTGGGCCATGCAAAAAGAGGAATCAGCACACAAATTGTTTTTAACTTAGGCAATCATTTAAAGCATTTTTTTTACTGATACATTTTCATATTTAATTAATTTTAAGTATATACATTTTCAAATTCATATAACATATATCATATATGAAATAACTCCCATTTAGCATACATGAATCACCCCATAGCAGACCTATAACAGGTGGAGCTGGGGAAGCTGGAGGGTTTCTGATGCACGCTGCAACTGCTACAGCAAGCACTAGCCAAGTATTTGAACGTTGAGCTGCAAACTCATTGGCTGCTGATACAAAAAGAACCAATCAGCTGCACCATGTGATTATGATGTCATTATGTCAGATTGAGTTTGACCTATCAGACTGCGTCAACTAATATTTCACGACAGAACTTTAGATATAGTGCACACAAATATAAATAGTGCACATAAAACAGTCTATAATCACCTAAAGGGGTGGTTGACAGTTTTATTCTAGGCTTGATTGTGTTTATGGGGTGCAGTCTAACATGTGTTAATCTTTCATTTAAAAAAAACAAACAAACAAACAAAAAAAACCCTCACCATTCTTCACCACTCTGTCCATTCTCCGATGAACGCTCTGATGATTTCCTGGTTTTATGAAGTGCGTGCGTGCACGTTCATGATTAGCACTTCTCGTAGCTATGTGCAAAATATCTGTCTGTCTGTACACATAAAGTGTATAATTGGAACACAGTTTGTGCTGGAGCTGACGAGCTGGTGATCTGAATCAGGTAAGAGAGAGAGAGAGATGCAGAGCAGGGGGACGCAAGGAACAGGATTAAGAACCGCTGTTTTAGAACATTGATTTTGAAACTTGTGAATCCATTAGAATCGTTAGAAGACAGAATCGCGATTCATATATGAATAGATTTTTTCGTGCACCCCTAGTTTTGACGGCATGGCAACAACTCTTCCTCTTCTCTAAAGCAGCACAACATGGCCTCGCCCCATTTGTTGCATGTTCCCGGGGGCGGGGTTTATGTACATTTCTGGGTTTGTGATGTCACAAACCCGGGAAGTATATAAACAGATATTGTTTATGCTCAAACAGCAATATTACGCATTCTAACTAAAGTTAAAAAAAAGTGAAATCACAATCAACCACCCCTTTAAAATTTAAAAAAATATATCAACAGATCTCCACAATTAATGATAAGTATATACAGTACTTATTTACTCAGTACCTACATACTCAAATAGTTTTGCTTCACAATCAATTTTTGTACAGACTGTGTGAGAATCCAAATAAAATCTGATTACAAACATTAAGATTTTTTTCATTTGATTAAGTATAGATATTCAATATATTGACAATTGTTTCAATATAGACGATGTTAGAGGAATAACATGTTACTTTAATAAGCATAAATATAGAACAAAAATTGTGTTTAATAGTCAGTTTACATACATATATAAACATATGACTGTGGGCTTGATGAGATGTTATGGCTGAAGGTGTGAATGACCTTTGATAAACCACTGCAGTGCGACAGTTAAACCAACCACAAAACCACCCAGATGAGTCTAACTGACTCTCTTCCACTTTTGTTTCCTCTACACTGACCAACTGTAGGGATCTTCGGAAGCAGAAGAGCAGACATCCTCACTAAACCAACAAAGTAGTCAACATTTGATTATCTGAGTTGCCAAAGAAAAAGTGAGGACATTTTTGATGTGTGGAGTGACAGTAAAAACAGAAGACAGACTTTAATATAAGGCAAGATACATATGGAAAACTGAAAAGGAGGAGGATGGAAGGGTGGGAAAGATTGAAAAGAGTGATTCAGGTGAGGACAGAAAGAAAAACGGATCCTGGTAGGGGATGGAAGGCAAGAGAATTGGCCAGGATTTGGAGAAAGGGGCAAAAGAAAGAGTATGTAAAAGAGACAGAGAAGGAGATTTTGGAGAGGGCTTTTGGAAAGAGCGAGGGAGAGATTGTAAGGTCTCCTCAGTGTAGAGCAGGGATGTACTGTGAATTATGCATGCTGATAAATAATTGATAGCACTCTGTAGTGCAAAGCTCAAAGGAGCCATGGCTCAGCTGCACATACAGCACGAAGATTAAAAAAAGAGCTTGCATGAAGTGAATGAGAGAGAGAGAGAGAAAGAGAGAGGGGCTGGACAGGTAGAAAAATAGAGGTACTTGTTGCTCAAACAACTTGGACACAAAAGCTGACTTTCAGTCACCTTCTGCCCTCTTCAGCAGATCAAATTAGTAAAACAAAAAAAACAAAACACATTCATACATTTAAGCCTCTAATTATCTTCTGCAATTAAGCCAAAAATCACGTTCTACTGACCTAAAAATAGGTTACAGGTGCAGGATCGGATAGGGTTGTGGACAATGATATTGTAAAAGCAAATAACCATCTAATTATGCATAGTAATTAGTTAGGATTCATTTGAATAAATAAATAAAATAAAATAAATAAACTGGCTAAGCATCTATCCAAACTTTTAATCAAATTTGGAAAAGAAAAAATGTTTATTTAAATTTTAAAGGTCCCATGACATGCTGCTTTTTGGATGCTTTTATATAAGCCTAAGTGGTCCCTAGTACTGTATCTGAAGTCTCTTTCCCGAAATTCAGCCTTGGTGCAGAATTTCAGCCACTACGAGCCAGTCCCACAATTAGCTTTCCTTAGGACGTGCCATTTCTGTGTCTGTAGCTTTAAATGCTAATGAGGAGGAGAGAGGCGGGGCAACTGCCATGCTTCGCTCGTTTGCAAGCCATGATGTCTCTCCAGGAAAAAAAAATATTGCTGAAATTTTCATGCCATGGGACCTTTAAGCATTTTAAGATTTCCATATTGAATAAATTTTAAGTATATCTCACTTCACAACTGCTTTCAAGACAGATTAGTGGGACAAATGACATGCTAATTTAATAAGCATAACCATACAGCACACAAATTTGTGGTCAGTAATCAGTTTACAAGCATTTATAACTATTTTACCTATACATTTCCATTTATACTTAAAATTCATTTTTTAAAAATGGCATATGCCAAGCATGTATCTGGATGCAATGTAAAATAAAATACAAAATTATTAAATTAAATTAAATTAAATTAAATTAAATTAAATTAAATTTAAAATATTTATAAATATAAAAAAATATATTTTAACATGTATATCTGATTCCAGAAGCAAAACCAGTTGAGAACCACTGATTTATAATCTTTCACGTTTCAAGGATCTTGGGGGGAAAAAAAATAGTTTCAAGTTACAAACAGTCACATGAATAATGTTCTGTGACGTCACTGACTTCAAATTTGGTGAAATGCATCTTTGAAATAAAGCTAAAATGATATCTGAGAGCTGCAGCAAAAAAAAAAAAAAAAACAGCCAAATATAGTTTCAGAGACTTTGAAAAGTGCTTTTTGTGGAGCTTGACTGCCTTTAGGAGAAATAATTAAATTAACTTCAAACTCCTCCATGGCTAGCAAGTCACTGGCAGTCTATTCTTGCCTGGACTTCCAAACACTCTTTCATTGGTAGTTTTAAGCTGATGACGCTGTTGACTGCGAGATGTAAAGGGTGAAACGTGAGGCTAGGATAACAACACTGATTTTGTGTGGCATGGGGAGAGGTTGAATACTGGGCTGATGTGCACGCAGTGCTCATTGCCTCTCTATAGACCACATTATGTACTGCCATATCCATCAAATCACTGTCTGTGCTGCCTCATGCAGAGACCCAGAGCCCGTCTATCCACTCCCCGCAGGGGGTGCCGATTCTGGACGATGCATGTAAAAACAGGTACACAGTGACCACCAGACCACAGTCAGGAAAAAAGCAGCAAAAAAAGCAAAAAAAGCAGATGATGAAAGGCAGAGAAGCAGAGAGAAATAAATAAACAGGCACAGAAAGAGATGTGGTTGTGAACCGGGCATGCGGGGCAGACAACAATCCTCAAACCAATAGATCAATGTCCCCTCAGAGCATTTCTAGAACACCAGCAAACTCTGTTCTGTGGCTCCGCAGGCTGCAGGCATTGCTTAGTGTTGTTTACATGTCGTAAATATTATTTATATCAGTTAAGACCAACAGCGACTGCAGTTATAACTGATGCAGTTACCCCTTAAAAAGCTGTGATGAATGAGCAATCGTTGAATCCCTGTAGTCTGATGCGTCACTAGATTTAAAGGGTAAGAACAGATGCATTGCACCACCTGTTGGTTAACAGATGTAATTGCCCCTTTTGCCCTAAGATTCATTTAATACAGTGGTCTTCATTTAGTTTTTCTTCAGGACCCAGACTCAATAACATGAGATTAAACAAAATGAGCACACCAAAATGTCATTAAAATGATATATTATAATGTATTAATATTCCCATTAATTGCATAGGCCAAGCAATATGAATCATCATAATCATTTCCTAAGATGTATACAGTATATTCTGTATATATACGAACATTGCATATATATATATATATATATATATATA
>NW_015658395.1:923945-942833 GCF_001515625.1 Sinocyclocheilus rhinocerous
TTGGTAGTTTTAAGCTGATGACGCTGTTGACTGCGAGATGTAAAGGGTGAAACGTGAGGCTAGGATAACAACACTGATTTTGTGTGGCATGGGGAGAGGTTGAATACTGGGCTGATGTGCACGCAGTGCTCATTGCCTCTCTATAGACCACATTATGTACTGCCATATCCATCAAATCACTGTCTGTGCTGCCTCATGCAGAGACCCAGAGCCCGTCTATCCATTCCCCGCAGGGGGTGCCGATTCCTCCTATGGTGGACGATGCGAGAGAGAAATGTAAAAACAGGTACACAGTGACCACCAGACCACAGTCAGGAAAAAAGCAGCAAAAAAAGCAGTAAGGTTTGATGATGAAAGGCAGAGAAGCAGAGAGAAATAAATAAACAGGCACAGAAAGAGATGTGGTTGTGAACCGGGCATGCGGGGCAGACAACAATCCTCAAACCAATAGATCAATGTCCCCTCAGAGCATTTCTAGAACACCAGCAAACTCTGTTCTGTGGCTCCGCAGGCTGCAGGCATTGCTTAGTGTTGTTTACATGTCGTAAATATTATTTATATCAGTTAAGACCAACAGCGACTGCAGTTATAACTGATGCAGTTACCCCTTAAAAAGCTGTGATGAATGAGCTATCCTTGAATCTCCGTAGTCTGATGCATCACTAAATTTAAAGGGCAAAAACAAACGCATAGCACCACCTGTTGGCTAATAGATGAAATTGCCCCTTTTGCCCTGAGATTCATTGAAACGGTGCTTTCAATTGTTTTTTCTTCTGGAACCAGATTTGATATTGCACTACACGTGTTGACTCAATAAACGAAAGGAGCACACAGACATGTCATTAAAAGCATATATTATAATATATTAATATTCCCAAACAATATGCGAAATAATAATAAAAAATAAAAATATGTGTTTAATAAAAATATATACACACATACATCCATTTATTATTATTATTATTATTATTATTTAATTTTCACCCTCATGTCATTCAACCTGTCCATGTTGGCTTCTGCCTAATTTGGCTGCTTCTACTAAGTGACAGATGAATTTATGGCAAAAAGCTGTAGAGTTGATTGGATGCCCAGCCTTTGGCGTCAACAACAAAAGCATTTTCTCCTCCTTTTTAGAAGTTGATAAGCCTATTTATTTTACTACACTAAATATATTCTATTATAATATATTATATTGGTAGTTGCATTTTGCCCTATTATAAGAGACATGCCAGTTGTAAACTTGAAATTTAACATCTACATAATGACAAACAGTAATTGCAATTGAATAAATGTATGCAAAAAAAAAGGTTTAAAATGTTAAAATGTAAGGTCATTAAATTACCAATAGAAAAAGATGCTGAGATACTGGGTATATTGTCAAGCACCAAAGCCCCATCATAATGAACAATACGGTAATTGTTGCATTTGAACTAGAGCTGTGTTCCCAAGTGAGAAACGACATCACCTATAATCCTGCACAAACAGCATTAATATGCTGCTTTATTTATTAGAGTATTCTATTAAATTTCACAAAGGACATGACTAGGCTCTGAAGACACCACAAAATGTTTGACAGCCAAAACAACAATCAAAACTGGCAGTAAAAAATAAAATACAATAATAATTAAAAAAAAAAATACATCCACCAGAAGTTTACTTAAAACATGGTTTTCTCATTTGACTCTAGGTCTCATGAGTCATTTTACCTGTCTGAGATAATTGCATCAGATTTCATTTATCAATAGAGCTGTAAGCTTTGAATAGTGTTCCTTCATTAAAGTTGAGCAGATTGAGTTTGGCCTAGCACTGCTCTGCTCTGCTGCCCAGACACAATGATATGCAGCAAGCGCTAGACACATCCTCAAACACACTGAGAGGAATTTCTTAAGGCTATCATGAAAAGATTAATTTAGATTTTGGGTTTCATTGGGACCAAGGTTTAGCATTGCAGATGACTTGTGATCTTGCCATGGAAACCTTTTGACTGATATCTTTGCCTTTGTTTGGAGAAGAAAACCACATTCTTTCATGTTCGTTACAGAGGAGATTAGGGCTAGTTGTCATGCCTGATATATATATATATATATATATATAGTAATTTTGAGGTAAAAGTCCAGGATTTTCCGTAGCAGTGGTTTTGTATGTGTTAAACATTTAATCATTTGAGTTATTTTTTGTGAATTCAGTCCTCCGAACAAAAAATGTAATACCATTTATTTTGTTTTAGTTGTTGGGTAACAAATAGTCAAACTAATATCATTCAAACAAGGATCAACCATGTTCTGAAGGTAGATTTTTAATGAGACGTGAACTATGATCTTAAAACAAGGGTATTTTTCAGGTCGAGGTTGTCACGTTTAAATTTGCTTGAAAAATTATTTTGTCACATTTATTCTATTGCCTTTATCATTAATTTATTTTGTTGTGTTTCAATTTGACTGAAAAGCCTAAATAGACTGCTTACTGACAGCTTCCATTGTGACAACTGACAAACATTTTGCGCTATACAAAAGGTAAACTGCATTCCATAAAATGCAATTTTTTTCTCCAAAAGTATGACAGCTGACCTCTGTTTTTCTTATTTTCCTCTTTTGAGATGTGTGGATACATGAAACAATGTATTACCTAGAAATGCAGTTATGAAAAACAAACCAATCTTAAAGCTTACATGGTAAAACATACCATACCATACCATTCCTGAGAAAGCAAAAGAGAACATAATTCAAGAATTCGCAGTGTTAATTCTGATGGAAACAGCTATCGATGGCTTGTGTCCACAAATTAGTCTGAGCTCTAGATTGGGATTAGCTAATGAGCAAACAGAGGGCAATTTAAGACTGCAGCCAGAATTGCTGTTATTTTAAAAGTACCCATTTCATTTGAAGGCTGTGCTTGATCAATTTTGAATAATAACTCTCCTCCAAACTAAATAAACCTGGCCATAATTGCTTTCGCAAATCAATTAAGTTCTGTTTGAACGAAAGCCAAAAGAAGGACCAAGGGACTTCCATTGAGCATTAAACTATGCTGAAGCTACACTAGCTCAGGCTAATCTCAAAGACACTCAGTCCCTGTTAAACACTTCCTGTGGAGTGAAAGTAATCTATGAACACATGCACGCACACACATGCGGCTCTGCTCCGGTTCAAATTGTCTTTCTCTGCCAAATTGTGTGTCCCATTAGTAAATATTGCCTGCCTGCTTATGTTGTCAGCATAAATAGTATAAAATGCTCAAAAAAGTCAACAGCGAGGATCTCGCATTCTTATTTCTGGCCATCTTGTTTACCTTTTTATTGACACATAGCCTAGTTCTCTATAATCAGCTTTTCTGTCCTATAGCATCGAAAATCTATGCATTCCAAAAGTTTGCATGTCTAAACGTAATGTCGCTCATATCTGAGCTTCATCGATCCCTGTTCAGATTCAATCCTCGGCAAGCAGATATTTCCAGGAGAAACCCTTCACTTTGATTCTCTTCAGTCTTGCTCACTCGGCTGAGATCATCTGCCGCTGTCCTTAAATCACATCCTAAAGCGCTGATCTGCACTCTTGGAGAGACTGAAAAATGCCCAGTGCTGAACATGGCAACCATCTCATCAAAGCCCAGACGTTGAATATCAGAACTCAGGCTGAATGCACAAGTGAGAGGTAAATTGAGTTATCCTGTTTTACATAAATATAGAATTAACACACAGAAGGACTTACACAGCTGATGATATGCAACAATGGGCAATCTATATATGCCTTGTAAGCATGAAGATTTGCATCTACTACTCAGCGTTTAAAGACAAAGCAGGAACATCATTCAAAAAGTCCCTGGTGAAATTATTTGGGCTGATAGGGGTCTTAACTATAGACATGTATTAAATAATCTCCTTCCACCTCCAAAACAATACAAATGCAGAAAAAAGAAGAGGGAATGATCAGATCCAAACAGGTTTGTGGATTGGGAAATGTTTCAAGCCATACGATATGACCTGTTGTGCTATGTGTTTAATATAGTTTAGTTGTAGTACATATACAAGTCTATGACATGTACTGTACACCACTGTTCAAAAGTTTGAGTTCAGTAAGATTTTTATGTTTTTGAAAGTCCCTTATGCTCACCAAGGTTGCATTTATTTGAGCATAAATAAATAACTAATTGTGAGATATTATTGGAATTTAAAATAACCATTTTCTATTTTAATATATTTTAAAATGTAATTTATTTGTGGGATGCAAAGCTGATTTTTTTTTCAGCAGCCATTACTCCAGTCTTCAGTGTCACATGATCCTTCAGAAATTATTATTTGAATCATATGTTGATTTTGTGCTCAAGAAACATTTGTTATTATCATCAATTTTGAGAACAGTTTTGCTGTTTAATATTTTTGTGGAAACCAAGATACTTTTTAAAAATGCTTTTTTTGATGAATAGAACAAACAAACACAAAAAACAACAACAACAAAAACGTTTGAACAGCAGTGTACATTGAGCAAATGAATTAACGCAACATAAGAGATATCCTAAATCAGCTAAATGAAAAGATAATGTGGGCACGCTAAATTGTATTGTCAGCATTCACAGCTTACAGCTAACAACAACTGCAATGGTTATTTAATTAAAACATCCAGAGATTCCCACTCGTAAAGACAGCATTGATCTGTCTTTTACTCATGAGGCCAGTGTCTTGTTTTGTTCCGGAATGAATCAGTGTTATTGAAGAAATCGATTGAATGAACAATTCAATGACTCACTCACAAGGACAGTCACTTGTCGTCACCTACAGGCATATCGACGTAACCTGCAAGAAGAGTCACTGAATCCCCCACCTCTAACATACACACTAACAGGCAGCCTGTCTGGAACGAACACATACAAGCTGAGTGATACAAACAGTGAAAAGTCCCTGTTGTATAATGTGGATTGTAGCACCTCTTGAATGCTGAACTGACCAATCAGCATCCAGGACTGCAAATGTCTATTCAACAGTGTGTTTTTAACATGCCAATCCTCATTTTGGTGAAAACCAATGTGCAGACGTGCAAAAAATAAAATAAAATAAATAAGATTGAAACTGATCTCACCTGAATCACACAACCTTGATGCACACCAAACTCAAGTGTACATACTCAAGTACATGGACAAAAAAGACTGAACAGCTTGATTTATATCAATGCAGTACAAAGAGTGTCAAAAGTGCCCATTGTATGCAGTTCCACAATAGATACTCAACAAAAATGCAGTGTGTGTGATGCACATGTACTTCAAGCATGCAGTGGAGGGAGTAAATGTGTGTGCCATGCAAAAGAAATAATGCTAACCAAATCATTTAATAGCTGCAGATTCTTCTCATGCACTGTCCAATGTTTACTTACAAAGCAAAAGCAAACATTCAACTAACGTTTAATGATATTTGACCTGCTCATGCAGTGTGTGAGAAAGTGTGAATGTGTAGATGGGCATCCAAAAGCATGGAGGTACTCTACCTGCTTGATGCTGCGGCTCACCTGGGCAGGTGGCAGTGTTGTTGCAAAGTCGGGTTTCCCTCAGCGGGCCGCTGCAGAGGGTCCCGTACGGAGAGGATACACATGAACGAGAACGAACCTGCCAACCCTGCCCACATGTCAGCGAACACACGCTCCACTGAGACCACTCCTCCGCTGCTGGGTCACCTACAAAACACAAGATGGAGAGAAAAGAAAAATCTTTAAATTCTTGACCCAGACTCAAACCACGGACTTCAATGTCAGTTCTGAAGGGTTATGTTACCCTACAACTGTCAGTAAATTCTTCCAGGAATGTTTTTTTTAAGTATTCAGGAAAACCTCCAACAATCCATTCCATGTCTTCAGCAACTTAAAAGGTGTTGCAAGGTCAGCGGCAGCCAGAGTCACCCCATCAGCTTGGGCTGAACATGACGGGTGGGAATATGGCACGTGAAGTTCCCTAGTCATTTTTTGTCATTTTTGAAAGCCGTGTCCTTGGACAGAGGCGACATCACGAAGGGAATGGGCAAATCAAATTAATTGCACGTCTTGTAATCGCATTACATCTTCATTTGCATGTGGTGAGTCAGAGCTTAGCCTTATTTACGGAGCAGATGGGTGGAGAATAGAGTTTAGGGGGCTGATGGGGACAGGGATGCCAATGGGAGTTTATGCACATAAGTTTTCTATCACAGGAGGCTCAAAAGGGGAAAAGGTGTAATGCCAATTACTTCAACAGATATTATTTTATTACCATTTCTGAATTGTTAAAACAATTTTAGGGAACATTTCAGTATAGAGACCGATTCTCACTAGTAACAAGTTGCTTATTAGCATGCATATTACTAGCATATTGGTTGTTTATTAGTACTTATAAAGCATTTATTCCATGGTCTGTCTGAATACTGGATTCTGATTGGCTGGCGGGTCTGCAGTAAAACAATTTAATGCACAGGTAGTTCCAAGTCCGTTTAAGAGAGAGAGAGAGACGCTTCCCCGCGATTTTTATTAATAAAATAGCCTAGATACTAGATCGCTACATTATATTCCTCAGCAACGATGGTAAAATGGCTGTTTCTGAAGTAATTGTTTGTAGAGAGAGACGTGCAGACGCAGCACGCAGGTACACACAACTGTCATCTCTCTCTCCCTCTCAATCAATAATTAATTGAAATACATGCTATAATTCTTTCAAATAAATGTGCTCTTACCGCACTATTTCATCTCTGTGTCTGATTTGAAGCGGGCAGAATGCTAGAGCTAACTGACGAAAATAACTGTCATTTTTACCCATTCGGTCAAATATTGCGCTGCAAAGAGCAATACTAGTTTTAACTTGTCTATAACTTGGCAAATGACCATAGAATAAGCGGAATTATCAACGGCTAGCCGTACATTAAAGGATTTACTTCACGTCGGGCGGTTCTTTGCCTCCACGTCATGCATTTAAAATCCTTTAATGCACGGCTAGCCGTTGATTATCCCTTACATATTCTGCATGACAATATTCTACATCCCTATTTCTACCCAATACCTAAACTTAACAACATGCATTTAAAATCCTTTAATGCACGGCTAGCCGTTGATTATCCCTTACATATTCTGCATGACAATATTCTACATCCCTAATTCTACCCAATACCTAAACTTAACAACTACCTTAATAACAGTTAATAAGCAGTAATTAGCAGTTTATTGAGGCAAAAGTCATAGTTAATAATTAGTTAATAGTGAGAACTGGACCTTAAAATAAAGTGTGACCCAGTTTTAAAACAAAAATGTAACAATTAAAAAAGTGTTGTGCATTTTTTATATATAATATGTGACCCTGGACCACAAAACTGTTTTGAAAATGAGTTTATATATCATAACATAAATAAGCTTAATAAATAAGCTTTTCATTCATGTATGGTTTGTTAGGATAAAACAATATTTGGCCGAGATACAACTATTTGATAATCTGAGGGTGAAAAAAAAAATAATAATAATAATCAAAACACTGAGAAAATTGCCTTTAAAGTTGTCCAAATTACGTACTTAGCAATGCATATTACTAATCAAAAATGAAGTTTTGATATATTTACGGTAGGAAATTTACAAAATATCTTCATGGAACATGATCTTTACGTAATATCCTAATGATTTTTAATGATTGAAAATCTATAATTTTGCCTCATACAATGTATTGTTGGCTATTGCTATAAATTTACCCGTGCTACTTATAACTGGTTTTGTGGTCCAGGGTCACATATGTATATTTAAATGTATTATTTCAATATTAAAATGTGTGCGTGTGTGTGTGTAATTTATTCATTCAATGTCGCATGGTCCTTCAGGATTTATTCTAATATGCTGATTTGGTGCATAAGCCAGTTTTGATGCTTAATATTTTTTTAATTAATACTTTAATTCAGCAAGGACACCATAACTTCATCAAGTGACACTAAACACATTTATAATGCTACAAGAGATTCCTATTTGTAAAAATGATCTTCTTTTGAACTTCTATTCATCAAAGAATCTTGACAAAAATGTATTATGGTTTCCACAAAAATATTAAGCAGCAAAAATTGTTTTCATCACTGATGATAATAAGAACCATTATTATGCACTGAGCACCAATAATGTTTAATAATAACTAAACAGCAAATGTAACACTGAAGACTGGAGTATTTTCTTTTTTACTTATAACATACATACATATCTTGTAGGAGTTGCTATTTTCAGACACTTTTTTTCTCTTGAAAAATATCAAAGAGCTGTCCATGGTTCTGAAATGCAATTCAACTTAATAATGAAAGGAGATGGGACTCACCTGTCTGGGCCTGAAACACACCCGGCTGGTCAGCTGATCGCGGCCTTTGTGTCTTCACCTTCTGCTCATCATCATCAGGTTCTAGACAGACACATGACGAAACAATTATATTAAAGAAATAGGATTAGATAGGTGATATATGAGATATAGAGGATTTATTATTTCACGAGTGGTGCCAACAGGAATATGATACAGAACACTAATATGTTTTATGTATTCATATATTTAATAACAATAATAATATATAAAACAAAAATACAATATAAACCATGTAGGGTCACAAATTTGCATATGTCTGTTTTTTTAATATGCTTCAAATGTGACTCATCCAATCAGATTTTAGAGCTGGAAACATCCATACAACCTAGTCAGAATACGCTGCTACACACGTGTCTTTATTAGTATGGAAGTGATGCATAAGGTTGTACAATCACAAATGCTAAAGCCCACACATACTATTAGCGCTGTTTTACATTTACACAATAATGTAATACATCTCTCCACCGAACTTCGCCTTGTCCTTGAATGAAATGTAAATCTCACCATTGTGTGAGGAACATTTTAAGTGTGCTGCTACAAACCTCATCTTGTAGCAGCTCCTGAGTCAACCTACATAAGCCAACAGAGACCCGTCACCAAAGTGTTTTCTATATCTGGCCTAGTCCTCGGGCACATGAAAATCCCCCGTAATGTGAACACACACACATGAGAGCATATATTTCAACTCATCCTTGCTCAGATGAGGCTACCTGCCCCAAAAAAGTGAAGTTTAGTGGAAAATGGCTAATTTTTTGTCTACTTTGCTGAATGTAATACTTTGAATCAGCACGTTCAGTGTGTAGTGTCACGAGTGCCTGAACAGACCAAATCAATCCAAGAGATTAACTCTTTTTGACACCTCGACCTAAAAATGTAGTGTTTCTGGTTAATTCAAGTAAGTTGCACTCACAATTTATTTATTCATATTTTTTTTTAAAGAACAAATTGAAAAGTATGGAAGATTGTTTCTGCCACAGGATTTAAAAAATACAAAAATAAATAGATAAAAATAAATAAACAATTGTGACTTTAATATCTCACAATTCACAATTCTGAGTTTACATTTTACAATTCAGATGTATTTCTCGCAATTGAGACAAACTCAGAATTGTGAGATACAAACTCTGAATTATAACTTGCAATTGATAAATCTGACAAATTTGAAAAGAAAGGTCTAAATTGTGAGATATAAACTCGCAATTGAGAGAAAAACGTCAGAATTGTGAGATAAAGCCACATTTTTTTTAAATTTTGTGATGGAAACAAAAACAAACAGAATTGCGAGATGTAAACTCAGAATTCAAAGAAAGAAATTGCAAAAAAGTCCGATTTTAGAGTCTTGCAATTTTTTTTTTCCTCAGAAATGCAAGTATATATCTCACAATTATGAGTTTACATGTTAATTAAATCTAAAGTTGCCTTTTTATTATTATTTTGTATCTTAATCAGTGGTGGAAACAGGCTTCCATGTGCACAGAAAAAGTTTGACGAGAAAAAAAACAAACAAACTGGTGAGTACACATACATTTGTTCAAACTAATGTTAATGAACCAGCGTTAAATATAAATGAGGGAGGGCGTGTCCAAAGTAATTAGCATACAACATATCCAAACCATCTCTGTATAAGGGCCTCTACACAACCTCTCCTGTACGGCAATTATCTAAAAATATGTCTACAATTACACGTGGAGACCAGTTTGTGTGTGTGTGTGTGTGTGTGTGTGTTTGTTGTTTTTTGCTCTCTCTCTTAACTTTTTACGTTGACTTTGTTTGTCTCTAATGTATAGAGTGGCCAGTACACTCATTCAGCGTGCAGCACTCTCTTCTCTGGAGCTGATTGGTCGACTTGACCTTTTGCACAGTGTGTGAAAAAATGAGTTGCGTGGGTTGCTAATAAATTCCACCAGCATATGCAGGAAAAGAGGATTTCCATAAGATGTAGCAGGAAGAACCGAAGGAAGAAAACACTAGAAAACAAGTGGATTCTCTGAGGCTCTTTCTAAATTACCATGAGCATTTATGGATGCTTAGAATAATTCACAATCATGAAGCACATCCTCAACATGAACTAAAAAAAAATAATTTGGGGGGCATGATTTATACTTCAGCGAGTTCCTAAAACCCAATGCTAAATTCATCTTAGTCAAGAGGCGGAGAATGAAGCACCCCACAGACTGCGTGTTTTTACGTTTACATTATTTTGCTGCGAAAAGTAGTTCACAGGTCAGTGCAGACGGGATTTTAAATGCAGATACTATTGTAACGATACAAATGCATTTGAATAATGTAGGGCACAAAATATTTGACCTGCATTTAAAACTGAATGCTTGAAAAATAGATTATAAACAAAGAAAAGTTTAAACTAAAATGTACTGCTTTTAATATACGGATTTGTAATACATATTTTCAAAAGACAGAATGGAACAGAATATCACTCTCAAAATGAACTTTAAAGGTGGGGTATGTATTTTTTCAAAAACGCTTTAGAAAACTGAGTCGGGTCGAGTACCAAAACAAACTTGCAGCCAATCAGCAGTAAGGGGTGTGTCTACTCATGATGTGGAGGAGAGAGCGCTCAGTGCACAGGACGGACATTAGTCGAGCCGAGCGACGACAGAAAGATAGAGATGGCGGATAAAAAAACAAAAGAGTAAAATGTCTGCGGAACAAAAGAAGGCTTACGATAAAGCAATAAGTAGGAACCGTGTAAATTTCGGATTAGCTTTCCAGCGCTGGAGAGAACTCAAGGAGCGGAAGGCCTGCGATCGGACGCCGAGGTTGCTTTGTTTCTTCTCGATAGGTGAGTAACACCGTGTTTACACCGCCGCAACAGCTAAAGTCTGTCTACACTGGACACGACAAAGCTTCCGTTGAAAATCATTTGAAATTTGTGTCAATACGTCATAAATAGAACGCGGCAACAGTAACTGTCAGGGATTTGTCGTGTCGCGCCGCATCCAGTGCAGACAGCATCACTGATTATAATGAGTTCTATAGTATTTTGTCGCGCTGCACCACTCGCGTCCAGTGTAGACACGCTGTAACATTGGTTTTGCTTTGTTTCACAGAGCTAATCGTTGCCTCGGTTGCGCACATATGTGTGGGGTGGAGCTATCAAAATAGGGGCGCGAGACCCTTTTGGGGTAGGGGCTTGTTTATTTTGGTGAATTGAAATATCAACATTGGCTACCAGAAATCACTTACCCCACCTTTAACAACATACCGATTGTTCAGCTTGAAATGTACTTGCACATCGGCTTTTATGCTTTATGATGCCAGATTAACGTAAACACAGTCCACTGTGAACATCCTCATAATTCGCTTCAACCTTTTCGAACTTTATGAATGATTATTTTAGGTTCAAATGGTGCGTGTGTAAGGAACTGGAAGCAAGCAGAATACGGCTATTTCTAAAGCACAGTGCCATCTGCTGTTGAAAACTAAGCTCAGAATCGATTCAAGAGAGAATCGCGATGCCTTCGGAAAATCTCAGAATCGATGCAGAATCATTTCTCGATTCGCGATGCATCGATTTATTGTACCAGCCCTATTATGTACAGGACGTTTCTTCAAAGGAATAAAACGCCGAGGTTGCTTTGTTTCTTCTCGATAGGTGAGTAACACCGTGTTTACACCGCCGCAACAGCTAAAGTCTGTCTACACTGGACACGACAAAGCTTCCATTGAAAATCATTTGAAATTTGTGTCAATACGTCATAAATAGAACGCGGCAACAGTAACTGTCAGGGATTTGTCGTGTCGCGCCGCATCCAGTGCAGACAGCATCACTGATTATAATGAGTTCTATAGTATTTTGTCGCGCTGCACCACTCGCGTCCAGTGTAGACACGCTGTAACATTGGTTTTGCTTTGTTTCACAGAGCTAATCGTTGCCTCGGTTGCGCACATATGTGTGGGGTGGAGCTATCAAAATAGGGGCGCGAGACCCTTTTGGGGTAGGGGCTTGTTTATTTTGGTGAATTGAAATATCAACATTGGCTACCAGAAATCACTTACCCCACCTTTAACTTTGCACCGTCTTATAAAAATGCAAAGCTCAAGATGAGACACTCCAAAAACATTGTGATAAACAACACAGACATCAATTTGAATGTGTATGGATGTAGCAATGGTGCTTTAAGAGAGATGAAAAACAACTTTCTACCAGCTAAAGCACAGATAATTAAACCAGTAAATGAATGCAAATGTATATTTATTGTTTTATCACAATAAAAAAGAAAACAATAAATATACATTTGCATTCATTTATTTAAGAACTTAAAGACATTTATTAAATAAAATAAATTAATTTAAATTAGTGCTGTCAAACGCTTAATCACGATTAATCGCATCCAAAATAAAAGTTTGTGTTTACATAATATATGTGTGTACTGTGTACATACATAGTATATACATATATATATATATATATATATATATATAAATGCGCACACAAAAGTCCAAATACGCCAAATATTAAATATCCAAATATAAAATCTCAGAATCGATGCAGAATCATTTCTCGATTCGCAATGCATCGATTTATTGTCCCAGCCCTATTATATTTATATATAATTTATATTATATATAAATATAAATAGTTTATATATAAAGGTAACATATTTTTCTTAAATATATGCATGGACATGTATGCATTAATGTATACATAATAAACATACAAAGTATACAGGCATATATTATGTAAACACAAACTTTTATTTTGGATGCGATTAATCACGATTAATCGTTTGACAGCACTAATTTAAATGTCCATGTATATAAATATAAATTTATTTATTTTTATGTATTACATTTAAATACATACATATAAATTATTTTTGATTAAATAAAATAAAAATATATACAACCAATCTGTACTACAGTATAACCATTTTTGTGGTAGAAGCTACACACTAGAACCTAAAGATAGAAGCTAAAGACTATTTAAGATGGTTTGAGAACAAGAAATCAAAGAGACAAAAGAAACTGTGAGAAAGAAAAACATATAGTACAGCATAAGAAAGGGAGACAGGCATTTATTAGCAAAGAGAGCTGCATCATATACATTGGAGCACATGGGATGGATGGATACTCTAGAGACTTCCCCCGTTGGCTCTGCCAAACAGACCTGATTACCAGCGCTTCCCGCAGGGCCTGTGTTAATACGCTTATGATAGCTCAGACGCGCACGCAGACAATCACACTAATTTACTCTGTCACGGAAAAGACAATAGTGGTGTCAGGAAAGGCGGGGTTTGTTCTGCTTGCTTTTTGTATCTCACTCCTACACTCTGCCTCTCCTCTGTGTCTGTTGTTCTCCGTCTGGTCTACGTCACTGTCTCCATTCAGCAAAGGGTGAAGAGAGCGGTTTGGTAAGACAGAGATAGAATAAACATGTCTTTTATCTTCATATCAGACACAAATTCTGGATTGAAGTATACCCTATTACCTCTCATGTTTTCATGTCTTTGATTTCTCAATTTCCTCACAATAACATCTCTATTAACCACGACCCGTCTTCTTCCTGCCGCATTTCACAGAGTGTCCAGCCTGCATCCAATAACATCCACATGTCGAGAAGGAAACAGCCCACGCTTCATTAGTCTTCATCTTGACCGTGCTTCAGAGTAAACTGAGTCATCATACAGTGCCTTTCACGATTTAAAGCAATAGTAGTGGTTTTTATCATTTACTCAATCATACAGTATGTTTTTCCAAACCTGCATGACTTTCTTTCTTATGTGTAACATGTGAGGGAATGGTGCTTTAAGCTGTAAAGAGAACACAAAAATACATAAAAGCACCATCAAAGTAGTCCACATGACTTCTAAGCACTGTGTGAGGATAAGGCCAAAATGTAAGTCATACACTACAGTTAAAAAAAAAGTCTCTTATGCTCACCAAGGCTGCATTTTTTGATCAAAATACAGTTTAAAACAGTAATAATTTTAGAAATAACACTGCAATTTAAAAATAACTGTTTTCAGTTTTAATATATTTTTACAATATAAATTATTCAAGTGGTGGCAATGCCGAATTATCAGCATCCAGATTGTCACATGATCCTTCAGAAATCATTCTAATATGCTAACATTTCTTTCACTAATGCATCCGTGAATAAAAGTAAATAATACAAAAATCGAAATCCTTTAAACGCACTTCAAATGCCTTTTCTTTTACAGTAGAAGCACTGAAGAGATGCTCAATCTGTATATGTAAGAGTACAAACCTCAGCTTCTTCTCCGAGTCGATATTTTATTCTCAAGCTGAAACTCAGTCATGTGGTAAAGCAGGATTCTCTAGAGATGGCTGCAGCAGTGGGGTGTGTAACCTGCCTAAGAGTCCAGCACGCTAAACAGATGTTCATCATCCTAGGACGTCTTCTGTACATTTCCCCCTGAGAGCCAACTGTACTTATTTCCACCATCCGGTGTGTGTGTGTGTGCACATGTATTTGACACTAACACTTTAAGCACTAAATGAGAGGTTGAATTATGTTTCCGCCACTCTCACAGCTTGTTCTTGGAAGCCGGAAAGGAATTTAAGCAGTTAGCTCAAATTGAAGCCATTTAATTAAACGGCCTGGCGGTGTGTCTGTATTACTCACTTGGGTTCAAGTAAAGCGCAGTGTGCTGAACATCCGCACGCATCCATCCGAAACAATCAATACTGAGCTTGGGTGTTTAAAGACGTTACACTGCATTCATCAGTTTAGGCAACATTAGACATGGGACACAATGACAAGTCAGTTAGCAATGTCGACCAGTTTTTCATATTATATTAAAATTATGGTCTACACAAATAAGTCAATAATTATTTTTACAATATAGCTGATAAATTTTAAATGTTTGATAATAAAATTATATAATACTTTGACTAAATACAGTAAAAATAAATAATTACAACCTAAGAACCATTAAATGATACAAGTGAATTCAGGCAGCAGAAAATGATCATGTACAGTGTAACAAATGGATATTAATTTTAGGATTTGCGAAATATTACATTTATTATCTGTATTTTTAAGGATTAAGTTTGTGATATATGCATAGATTAAGAAATATATAATAAATAAAATATTTTTTTAAAGAATTATTGTATTTAAAAAAATAGTGTATATTTTACATAATTTTAAATATAAAGTACATTTGTAGCAATAGCCAACAAAACATTGTACAGGTCAAAATTACTGATTTTTATTTTATGCCAAACATCATTAGGATATTAAGTAAAGATCATGTTCCATGAAGATATTTAGTAAATTTCCTACCGTAAATATATCCAAGCTTAATTTTTGATTAGTAATATGCATTGCTAAGGACTTCATTTGGACAACTTTAAAGGCAATTTTCTCAATATTTAGATTTTTTTTGCACCCTCAGATTCCAGATTTTGAAATCGTTGTATCTTGGCCAAATATGGGCTTTTTTTAACAAACCATACATCAATGGAAAGTAGGGATGTAACGATTACAGATCGTTACATCCCTAATGGAAAGCTTATTTATTCAGCTTGTGTATGTATGTATAAATCTCAATTTCAAAAAACTGACCTTTAAGACTGGTGTTGTGGTCCAGGGTCACATTTATATGTATATGTGTGTGTGTGTGTATGTGCACCTGGTATTCATCACGTTATGGGGACCAAATGTCATGTATGTGTGTGTGTGTGTGTGTGTGTGTGCATTTATCTTACATATAAATGAAAATATATATTTATTGATTGTTTATTGTATTTAGAAGTGGTGGGTTAATTAGCAGGCAAACTATAAAGATTCAATAAACGGTTCCATAAAAATATAAATAAATACAATTAAAAATCTGACTCGTTTTGTGAAAGGCTTTACTGAGTTAAGAGATGTCTGAACATGAAGTTTATAATAAAGAAATAAATATATATACACAGGACAACATTGTTCTATCCAGCTGTTTTTCAACACACAAAAATGTGTCCTATGCAAACACATCCAAAGAAACACATCTTTTCTGTCAGGTGAACCTGATTTTGAAAGCACGTACTTCTGCACATCCCTATTTTAGTGCACAAAAGAGTCCGTTTGTGTATTTTGGTAATGCTTTGTGAAAAGTACATCTCGAAGTAAACTAAAACACTTAGCTTTGAAACAAACCGCAGCGAGGCACCATACCAGCCAGCTCGACATAAAACAGATGTAGCAGAAGAAAAATCGGCAGCAGCATCAGCAAGATAATCTATCAGCACGGCACGGCAGCGATGCATCTCCAGCAGACGCCTGACACCCCTCAGCCTGCCTCTCCACAGCAACATCAACAACTTTAAAACCCCAACAATTCACTCCACATACTTCCTCTCCAGCTCTCCCACACTCCGCAGAGTTCTGTGAGTGGTAAATACGACCTGTCCATCAGCCTCCGGTAGGGGTGGACAGTTATTATAACAAGCATCTATCCATTCTCAACTGTCATGAAGGTACAAATAGAAAGTAAATAATACAAAAGCCTTAGTTCAGGACACTGTGCTGGGCCTCCCCCATAAAACAATTATGACCGGAACTCAGAGCGGTGCAATGGGATTTTGAGTTAGACAGGCGGTAGAAACAAGCATAAAGAATCAATAGAGATATTAAAAAAGAAAAAAAAAGTAAACCTTTAGATAACTGACCTTTCTCTTGTTCCCTGGAGCTTTCAATAGCATATAAAATGAATAATTCACCCAGAAATGCTTTTCACTGAAATTCTTGATATTCACACTTCCTCAGAGTTCATGAGAGAAGTAGCACAAACTGTTCTTTTGAGTCAGATCTGTTCAATGAATCAGTTAGTCCAGTTCACAAAACAGGTCTAAATGATTCATTCAAAAATCCGATTGATTTGGTTCTTGGTTAATCAGCTGAATCACTTAATGATTCAGTTACAGAAGTTAATAACTTATTGGAAAGAAAGATAATTGAGAATAGCAATGTACATACAGGCCTGTTTCTCACACAAAGCTATTGAGAGGACTTTAAACAGAAGGTATGAGTCATGTGAACCACTTTTGTAATACTTTTATGGTGTTTCTGTGTCCTTTTTGAAGTTAGATAGCTTCAATGTTCCTTCATTGCAAATGCATGAAAATGAGACCAGAACATTCTTCAAAATATCTTTAATGTTAAACAGAAGAAAGAAAGTCATACAGGTTTGGAACAACATTGACAGAACTTTCCTATCTTTTTTTTATTTTTCATTCTATTAATATTTGGTAGAGGTCAGTGTGTTTTGACTGTCAACATGATAAAATCTAAATGTTTCTATGTGCTTTCCTGTATGCATTACTGTGTTTTCATTTTAATGTGGGTGATTTCTTTCTTTTTTGCTCCACTTAGTCTCTGAATCTGTGATTACTATGTTGTGTCTAAGTGTGTGTGTTCACATATCCTTGATGTGGTGATTCCATCTGACTCAGTGAGTCACACAAAGGAAGTGATTTATGCGTCTTCATGCCCACATCTCTCTCCTCTGACTGTCCATGTTTTATGCACACGCCCCCAAACCCTGAGTGTGTACACGAGTGCATGTGCGAACAGGGCTATTTATGACTATACACTGCAGCATGTGTGACCTACTCGGCACAATTATAGGTGTGTGTGTGTGTGTGTGTGTGTGTGTTTATTTATGTATGTATCTCCTTGTCAAATTGATGTGGTCAGGGCCAAGTCTGCAATGTGACTTCAGGATTTGCTATTGTAAAACAAATCTATGTGTGTGTGCTGTACAGTATATGCATTAAGGAGGTCTATGATAGGCAGCTGACAGGGGAAAATATTAACAGTGATCTGATATAAAATTCCTGGCATGTGCTGATAATGTCATGGCTGATAACTGACTATTGTCCAGTATTAAAATGCACAATACAATTTTATTTAAACAAAATAAAACTTAAAACGTATAAAATTGTAAAAAAAAAAAAAACTTAAATAAATCTTTTTAAATGCTAAAAGTAAATTTAGGTACTATAGGCCAGTTCGCACCAAGGAAGAAAACTATAACAATAATTCTAAAGTTTTAATAAACATTTTCATGTTATCAAAATACAAAAGTCTACAGCACAGCTATAATGATATGAGATGCAAAATTATTTTAATAACTTTCAGAAAAAAAATTTCAGCTGATGGATTTTAAAAGAAAAACAAATGTCGAAAAACAGTTGTACAATGTTATTGAGCATTGGTGACATTAATATAGTTTTCTTTATAGTCATCATTCTTGGTGTAAATTGACTTTACAACATTATAATTCGAGATCGATCAACCAGGGATCGGAATCAGCCGATTTTCCTCATGATCGGCCCGGATCGGTGACCGGCCGATCAGTCTCACTTCTT
Organism: Sinocyclocheilus rhinocerous; assembly: GCF_001515625.1. Lineage (NCBI taxonomy): Eukaryota > Metazoa > Chordata > Actinopteri > Cypriniformes > Cyprinidae > Sinocyclocheilus > Sinocyclocheilus rhinocerous. Next base: position 942,615 of record NW_015658395.1, read on the forward strand.
TTCGATTCCGAGCCGATCTGTTTTGTTACCAGCGGCACAGGCAATAACGTCAGCCACGCATTCTCACTCTCTTCTCTCCGACGACCCCTTCTCTCACACACACGTCTCATTCGCTCCGGTTAAATAGTGCTTGTATTGTGCATAATTTTAATCATTCCCGCCGGTTTCACGCTTACACCAAAAGCGCGCGCACCACCACTGATCTATATTAGTGGAGCG